>NW_027185867.1:9178059-9252884 GCF_028583685.1 Petaurus breviceps papuanus
TGTGTGTGTGTGTGTGTGTGTGTGTGTGTGTGTGTGTGTGTGTGTGTAGGAATGAATATCACTGAGATCCCTGGTCTAGAAGAAGAAGAGTTGAGAAAGATAAGAGGAAGGAGTCAGTGAGGGGAAGAAGGAGAAAGAGGACGACAAGGGAAAAGAAGAGACTCAGAGAAGGAAGACTCAGACCAGTGACATGGACTAGCCTTTGTAGGCATAGCTCAATCTATTGCTGACTGTAAAGATTTTGCTTGACATTCCTCTTTAGAACAACTGATTTTTGTCCATCTGGCTATGTAGATTCGTCCCACACTGTCTGAAGTGAGGTGAGTGGTTAAGATGGCCTCACCTGAGAAGCATTCTGGATTGATTCCAATAGGCTTTTGAAGTTCAATGTTGAGGAGCTTGGGTCCCATTGCCTTTCAGACATGATCATATATGTTCTTGGATATCCTGGGATAGCTCTATGAGATATAGAAAGGGTAAAACTTGTTTCTTTCCTGCTAGAGCTCTCTGGTTCCCATTTCTAAGACTCTCACTCCCAGAGGCAGCATGGCATAATGGAAAGAACATCAGGCTTCAAGTCAGAAAATCTGGGTACAATTCCTGTCTCGTCACTTGTTAGTTGTGCGATCTTAGAAAAATCATGCCTCAGTTTCCTCATCTGTCAAATGGAGATAATATCTGTATTTTTACCCCCCTTATAGGACTATTGTGGAGACCAAATGAGGAACTGGTAAGTAAAAGTGATCTGTAATGGTAAAGTATTGTTTAAACGTTCTATCCTAACCATCCCTTTCACATGCACTGGAGGGAGATAGGCAAGTCTAAATATGAAACATGGATCCTAAATCCCAAATTCTATATCCATTCTTACTAAAGAGTCTGGGAAAGCCTTATTGGACCTTTCTCATGTCCCCTTAACAAGACAAGATTTCTTTGACAAGGCAGTCTGAAGCAGTTACATGGCATACTGGACAAAGTGCCGGACCTGGAGTTGGGAAGATTCATTGTTCTGAGTTCAAATCTGGCCTCAGACATTTTACTAGCTGTGTGACCCTGGGCACTTAAGAAGTCACTTAACTGGGCAGCTAGGTGGTGCAGTGAATAAAGCACTGGCTCCAAGTCAGGAAGACCTGAGTTCAAATCCAGCCTCAGACATTTAACACTTACTAGCTGTATGACCTTAGGCAAGTCACTTAACCCCAATTGCCCTGCCCTCCCCCCAAAAAAGAAAAAAAAAGAAGTCACTAACTTCTGTTTGCCTTCGTTTTCTTATCTATAAAGTGGGAATAATAATAGCACCTACCTCCTAGAGTTGTTGTAAAGATCAAATGAGATCAAAATTATAAAGCACTTAACATAGTTCCTGACACATAGTAGGTACTTAATAAATGTTCGCTTCCTTCCTTCCTAAAATCCTTGTTAATACAGTACAGGTAAGTTTTGGGGATCTTTATTCTAACTTTCATCTGAATTACTAAGTCAGGTCATTAGAACATAGCTACTACATGCCTTCAGAATTCTAGGGTTAATTCTAGAGGGACTTGTCTTTTTTATTATTTTAACATATAATATTTTATTTTCCCCCAATTACATGTTAAAAGAATTTTTTTAATATTTGGGTCAAAAATATCATACCCAGTAAAGTTAAGTATAATCCTGAATTTTAAAAAATTAACATTTAATGAATTGCCAGGATTTCAGGATTTTATTGCAAAAAGACCTGAAATCAATAGAAAAATTTGACATATAAGATTCAAAAGAAATAAAAGGTAAACATCAAATACCAATTATAAAGGACTCAATAAGTTCAGCCTGTTTACTTTTTTATACAGGGAAATGTAATTATATGTCTAAGATTGTTATTAGTAATTGTGTAATTCTAAAGAAATACTGACATAAGGCTAACTACAATGAGATACTAAAAAGTAAACCATCTAGGAAAAGGTAAAAAGAATAATTTTCTTATACAATTGAGGTGCAAGAAAAACTGACACAAATGAATTAGATGGAGGATAGGGCTGGTTGTTCTGGAACCCCACTCTCATTGGGAATGGTTAAAGAGGGAACAATACATATACATCTAGAAGGGCATAAAAGTCTTCTAAATTCAGAAAGAAATAAAAGACTAAAGGGATAGGACAGAGGGAGAAGATAAGGGAGAGATCTTTGGTGGGAGAGTAGGTTAAGTAAGAGGAGGGCAAGATAGTGGGCTGAAATAAAGTAGAGGAGTCAGGAGGAATAGGAAATTGGAGAGACACATAAACATAAAATAAAGCTCAGGAGTAGAATTAATTAGGAGGAAAAACAAGGGTAGTAATCATGATCTCAGAAAAAGTTAAAGCAAACATAGATTTAATCAAAAGAGGAAAAAAAGGGAAACCACACTATATGTTAGCCATATTAATCAATATTGTTTTAGACTATTTAAAATAACCAGACAATATAAGGTTGGAATATTGCTGTGGTATAGGAAACAATGAGTTGGTGGGGACTTAGAAAAATGTGGAAAGACTTGGACCTATTAAGGAAGATGTTATCCACCCTCAGAGAAACAGAGGACAAACAAGTAAGTATAGTTTTACATAGAGGCATATGAATGTATATATCTGTATATGAATATAATTATAGATAACTAAGCATATGTACAAGTATATATAGGTATGTGTATATGTATGTATATATAGTTTGTGTGTATAAATATATGTATGTGTATATGCATTATACATGTATGTATGAGTATATGTATATGTACTAAAAAGTAACCTAGACAAGTAATTAATAACAACACTAAACATATTTACACCAAATGGTGTAGCATCTAAATTCTTAAAGGAAAAGCTAAATGAATACAAGGAGAAACACAGAGTAAAATTATAATAGTAGGAAACCCCAACTTGCCCCCTTTCAGACCTAGATATAACCAAAAAATAAACAAGAAATTAAAGACTCAAATAGAATATGAGAACAGTGAGATATGACAGACCTCTAGAAAACATAGAATGTGAATAGAAAAGAGTACTCCTATTTCTCAGCCATGCATGGCATCTTCACAAAAAAAGTTTCCCAGATACCAATTCTGTAGTTGGCCAATAACATATTAATTTAATATTCATCTTCAAAAGGATCATATTACTAAAAAATTATTGACTAAGGCTAACTTTGCCAGTAAGAGTATAATTCAGACATGCTTGAGGCAATTCAAGTCTAATATCTATTGCTGCCACTATCTGGAATACACTAAGGAGAGCTCACTTTGATGGATCAAAGAAGCATTAAAATGATCTAAATGAATAAATTTGACAGTCTGATGTGATGGAAAAAACAAAGGACTTAGAGTCTAAAGACTTTTGATTAACTCCCAGGTTTTCCCAGTACTTGCTGGGTGAACTTTGGTATCTCACTTTTCTCCTTTTTCCTCATATGCAAAATATGGGGATTGGACCAGATGAAAACTAAAGTCTTGGTGGACCCTGAAATTTTCTAAGCTTGCATTTAAATATATATATATATATATGTATGTATGTATGTGTATATGTATATGTATGTATGGCTGTCATGAAGATAAAATGAAAAGATATACTGTATGTGATGCTTTATAACTACAAAACATCATATAAATGTTAGCTAATATTATTCTTTTATATGTATCAGCTTAAATTTTTGGTCCAGACCTGTGATATTAGTAACAGGAAATTCTTGACTTAGAAACTGCTTCCAATACAGATCAACAACTCCTCTATAATGTATAGAAAAAAGCTAATAATAGAAAGTAACTTGGTAAACTGAGGTTTAAGTGACTTCCTCATAATCCCTACCTAGGGTATGTCATGAACCTGAGTCTTCTTAACTCCAAAACCAGGCCTTCATCAAGTATGCCACAGTGTTCCACATAGAACAATGCTGATGTATAGTTATGTAGTGTTTTACGGTTACAAAGCATTGTAACATGCATTCAGTTTGATCTTCATGATGTCCCTGTACATAGGTAGGTAATGTGTGTGTAGTATGCATATGTGTGTGCTGGGTGTACATGGGCATATATACATATGTGTCTGTATATATATATGTGGGTAAAACATGGGTACTATGCATAAGTGCTTTGTGTGGGTACATGTATATACATACGTGTGTGTTTGTGAGACAGTGCCATATTTTGTATTTAGTCCTATATGTGTGTGTAACACTTAAATTCTCAGTACTGCTGTAAAGATAAGAGACTCAAGGAGACACCATACCAAAGTCCATCAGTCAACAAACATTTACTGAGCTCATACTGCGTCAAAGGCATGGTGCTCAGCACTAGGGCTGCAAAGAAAAGGCAAAAAGACTGTCCCTCCACTTAAAGAACTCACAGTCTAATAGTGGAGACAACATGCAGAATAATATGTACAAACTAGCTGTATACAGGATAAACTGGAGATAAATAACAGAGGTATGGCGCCAGAAGGAAGAGGGATCAGGAAACACTTCCTGTAGAAAGGAGGATTTTTGCTGGGAAGCAAGTGAGGGAAGCCAGGAAGCAGAAACAAGGAGAGAGAGAATTCCAGGCATGAGAGACAGCCAGGGCTCAGCAGTGGGTATCATCTTTTGAACTTGGAATTCTGGGACCCTGTTTCTTTGTCTTTTTTTTTTATTATTAATGTTAATACTCACTACCTTGGCTTCCACCACCTGAATGATTCTTATGCCTCCTCCAAGTTTCTCCTCACCTTTAATACATATAAAAGAACAGTATTATCTCATATCTATAAAGTTTTTTATAGTATACATAATATATGCTATATATAATATATACTATAAAAATATATATATATTGTAGTTATAAAGTATTGTCCCATACAGTATGTCATCTCATTTGATCTTCATGTCAGCCCTGTAGATATAGAAATGCAGGCCCAGGGTTTAGGGTACCTGGTCTCTGCCAATGGCTCCAATCCCAAATGATGGCATACTCTCAGTTGCAGGGATGGACCCCTGGACTCCAGTACCTTTTAGACACTAGCAATCAAATTAGGAAATCCTTCAAAATGCCTTGCAAGGAATAGTCATAATATGCAAAAGCAGCTTACTCCCTCAATACAAGGGAGGCATAATCTCCTTCCCCTTTGCATCACCTCAGTCTCTGGGGAGGGGAAGGGGATTAGGGGCATAGTTTAGCTCAACTCCTACATGGTTTAGTCACAGTTTCAAACCTAAATCCCCGCCCCCTCAGGCTTGAATCCCAGGTACCAGAGCTTCTCAGGGCTTCACTAGTCAGCTAACTGGCTCAACTAGTCTGCCTGGAATTCTGGCTCCAAGGTCACCATGGCTTGACCTTGCAGTCTCTAGGGGATCACCTCAGGCCCCTGAAGCTGAGAAAAACAAATAACACAGAACAGAAACACACACACACACACACACACACACACACACACACACACACACATTTCCTGGCCAAGTTGAAAGAGAGTGGGTGAACTGTGTTCTTCACTCTCTGTTCAAAATAGGAAGTACTCTTTTAGAAATACATACATACACTCTCAGACCTATCTCATCAGAACCACTAAGAGTAAGTTTATCTGTCCAGGGTCAGTCAATCAGCCCTCTCTGCTCTTTCCATAAACTAATGTTTTCCAAATGGTAGAAGTATGACATTGTCAAATGACAGAAGAGGTGTTATAACCAGTTTTACAAAGTGGTTTGATGGTAATAACTGCATATTGTAGTCTTCACAAATGAAATAAAATTATTTTCTTCACCTCTCCCTCAAAATCTCTCCTGAAATGACATTGTTCATGAAAGACTGATCCTGGGTCCCTAGAGTGAAATGCTAAGTGTGAAACTCACCTACATTTGTGGAGAAAAAAGCAGGGACTTCCAGCCATAGATGTGTATCTGAGCTGAAGCCTGCCCAGGCCCCCTACACCTACACCATCAAAACCCCCAAATTCTCACCAGGCTAAAAAATGATCAAGAAATACAATGAGAACAATACAATGATCTAAGACAATTCTGAAGGACTTATGATGAAAGATACTATCCACTTTCAGAGAAAGAACTGAAGAGTCTGAATACAGATCAAAACATTAAAAAATCTGCTTTGCTTTCTTTATTTTTCTCATTGGGTTTCTTGTTGGGTCTTTTGGTTTGTTTGTTTCTTGGTCTGTGTTTCCTTTCATGACTAATATGGCTCTGGAGGAGAGAGTAAGGCAGCTCTGCCTCATTTAAATCCAATTCATTCTCAAGCCTTTGGTCCTCTTCAAGAATGAAGGACAAATAACAAACAACATGAAAATATGTTTTGCATGACTGCACATGTATAATTTGCTTGCCTTCTCAATGAGGTGGGAGGAAAAGGGGGGAAGGAAAAAAATTGAAACTCAAATTAAAAAAAAAAAAGGATGTTAGGGGCAAGTAGGTGGCACAGTGAATAGAGCACTAGCACAGGAGTCGAGAGGACTTGAGTTCAAATCTGACCTCAGACACTTGACACGTGCTAGCTGTGTGACCTTGGGCAAGTCACTTAACTCCAATTGCTCTACCTTCCCCCTCCAAAAAAAGAAAAAAATAAATAAACATAGTCCACAAGGGATCTCTATCTGGAGGTAGGTGGAAAGAGTAGAATATTCCCTTGAGAAAACTTCAGGGCTGAGAGAAAGCCCCAGAATGGGGGCCCTTGAAAGCTCTGGAGAATCAGTGGTGATTAATACCAGCATGAAAGGAACCAGCATGAGGAGGGCGCAGACTAGGACACCCCAGAGCTCTGAGGTCCCCAGTACAGTCCCAAGATGTCACAGAAGATCCAATACTCTGAGCCTCAGTGACCCAGGGGAATAGCCCTAGGAGGAAGAGGTCAACATAGGAGCCTGGGAGGGTCAGTCACCCCACTCAAAAGTACAGCAAGGGATAGAATACAAAATCTCAAGTTATGAACTAAAGTTAGATAAATAAATCAAAGAAGATACCAACTTCTATAAAAATTATTGTCGCTCTGGAGATACCCATCTCAACACATATTTCCCAATCAAGGTTCTTTTGCTATTATCTACCTATTACCATGACTCTCTTCTTTCTTCAAAGAGTTCATTGCCTGGCTCAGTCTTTCTCATGCTAGAGAATTTCAACATATGTATTAATATTGCCCCAAACACCCAAACTCCCCAGTTCCTCAACTAACTTTCTATGACCTACTTCTCAGGCACCCACATCAGCTACATACAGAGATAGTCATCCCCTTGGTCTTGTCATCAACCACAAATGTTCTACTTGTGTTCGTGAACTCCAAAATTCCCTTACCTGATCATAATTATTCCACCTTTCCCTCTGCCTTTCAGCTCCTAATTCTATTCTTTTTTATCACTTTGACTTCTAGTATCTCCAGTCCTTTCCCAGGCTATTACCCCAGGGACTGGCTTCACTCTCCACTCTTTCCCATATTGACCCCTTGGTGAACCAATTCAACTCTATGATTTCTTCTTCTTTCCAAACCCTTGCCCCCTTGTCTTATCATCAATCTTGTCCTACCAAGCTTTAGCTTTATAATATTTCCATCATCCATTATCTTTACTCTTATTCGCATGTTACTGAATAAAGCTGGGGAAAAATATCAAGAAATTGTTTTGACTGAATCCATTACAAATTTATAACATGATCTCACCTTGCTGCCTTCCCTTCCTTTCTTTTCCCTCTCTTCTTAACTCCCTACAATCTGACTTCCCATCTCAAAAATGCTCTCTCCAAAGTTACCAAAGACTTTCTTTATCGCCAGATCTAATGGCCTTTTCTCAATCCTCATCCTTTATTTCTCTTTAGCTTTTAACACTGTCAATCACCCTCTTTTCCTTGATAGTTCCTTCTCTCTAGGTCTCCATGACACAGGTTTCTTGGTTCTCCTCCTATCTGTATCACCTCTCCTTCTTAATTTCCTTTGTTGAATATTTATTTAAGTCATGTCTACTACCTGGACCCTCTTCTCTTCTCCCTCCATATTATTTTGCTTGGTGATCTCATCTACTTCCATGGACTGATTCAATTATCATCTCTATGACAATGATTCTCATATCTACTTAGCCCTATCTTCTCTCCCAGTCTTCTCCAACTCCCTGTTAGGTATCTGAAACTGAATGTCCCATAGACATCTTAAACTTAATATGTTCAAAGTTTAACTAATTATCTTTCAAAAAAAATCCTCCCATCTTCCTAACTTCCCAATCACTTCTGAAGGCATAACCGTAGGCTCACAACCTAAATGCCATCTTTGACTTATCACTTTCTCACTCCCACCTCCCCACCCCCCATCACATCTAATTTGTTGCCAAGTCCTATAGATTGTACCTGAACATTTCTTGTATGTACTCCCTTCTCTCCTCAGACATTGCCACAACCCTGAAGTGACCTCCATTACCTCACGCCTGAACCACTACATTAGTCTACTTGTTGGTATCTTCCCACTCCAATATCAGTTGTTAAACTGATCTTCCTAAAGCTCAGGTCTCACCATGATACCATGTCAATAAATTCCAATGGTTCCCTATTACTTTCAGGATCAAACAGATTACTAGAATATCCTCTGTTTGGTAAAGTTTTTCCTAAACAGGAGACTGTTTTTGTCGTGCTTTGTTTTTTACTTCCTTTGTATATTTAGTGCTTAGCACAGTGCCTGGAATATAGTGAGTACTTAATAAATGATTATTGACTGACAATGACCAAAAACCTAGCCCAGAAAGAGAAAGTAACTACATAATGACAGCAAGCAGAGACTGAAAGGAAAAAATTAATTTCCCACTACTAATACAGGAATACATAGAAAAAAAGATGACATTTTAAAATGAAATAAAAATTTTGGAGGAAAGAATTTAAAGGATAATAAGTAGTTTAGGAGAGAAAATAGTAATATTTAACCAAATAACAGACTCCTTAAAAACTATAATAGATCAAACAGAAATCAATAGCCCCATGAGACAGCAAGAAATATTAAAATAAAATCAAATAACTAAAAAAAAAAAAAGAAAATGTAAGCTATCTGATATTTTTTTAAAAACAGACCTGGAAAACAGGACAAGGAGAGTAATTTAAGAATCATTGGACTATCTGAAAATCATAATTTTTTTAAAAACCTGAGCACTAATATTTCAAAAACATCATAAGTGAAAATTGTCAAGATCTCACAGAACTGGAAGATAAGATGAAGATAGAAAGAATTCAGCAGTCACTGCTTAGGGAGGGAGAAACACCCAAAAGGAAAAGTTCCAGGAATGTCACAGCCAAAATCCAGAGCTCCCACATCAAAGAAAAAATACTGCAAGTATCTTAAAAAAAAAAAAAAGGTAATTCAAGTGCCAAGGAACCACAGTCAGAATGAAAGAGAACCTGGGAGTTTCTATTATCACTAAGGGGAGATCTTGAATATTCCAAAAGGCACAAGATGTAGGCTTACAAGAAAGAATAATTTAACCAGCAAAGCTAAATATAATCCTGCAAGAAGAAAAAAAAATCGATCTTTAATATTACTTCAGCGGACTTTCAAGCATTCCTGATAAAAAGACCAGAGCTGAATAGGTACTTTTTTGAAATTCAAACATGAGTAAAGGGAAATGTAGAAAGGCAAATTTCTTTGAGCAACGAGAAGAGGTTGTATAATGATACTGTACTGGGAAAAAGAAACAAGTATCCCTTCAGCAGTGGTGTGCTTGTAAATGTTTAACAACCAGATCTGTGCAGGTTGGTGGGGAAGGGAGGGCAGAGACACACACACAACTTATTTTTTTTTAGTTTAATCTGTATTATTAGCATTTTATCTATCATTTTCTTAAGCCTAGACAATCAAAATACTATATCAAGTCCTGATTTGTACTGTTTGCTGATTTCTAATGTATAAATGCTCATACTGAAAATTTAACAATCAGTTCTCCAGAGCCAGCTCAAACTGGCTCTGGCACACCTCTGCTCTTCAGAACCTTACTGGATACCCAAAATGTCCCTTCAAAACCTTAACAGGTACTCAAAGGATATTGAAGTAACTAAATAAAATAAACAAAGGACCTAAGGTGGTACTGTTCTATGAATTATAAAATGGGGGGTGGAAAGCAGCAAGAAAGACTACACTAGTAGAAAAAAGAATGGGGTGGAACTTACTACTACTCATAATCAAAGTACATGAAACAAAGCTTAGGTGAACAAGCATGGAAGAAAGGAAAGAGAAGAGAATGTATTAAATGAACCCCACTGTTATTTGAAATGGACAAAGAGAATTAATACACACATGGAGTTTGGTATAGAAAACACTGAACTCAACCAGGAATCCAATAGAGGGAAAGAATGGTGTAGAAAGGGAGAGCTAAAAGAAAGGATAATGCCAGGGTGAAACTAATCACACACAAAGCCAAATTCCTAATCCTGAAGGGATTAACAAGGGGAAAGAAGCAAAATCTGGAATCTTGGAGTGGGGTACCAACAGTTGGAGAATGTTTGAACTGTGGTATGTGAATGTAATGAAACATTGTTCTATTAAGAAATGACAAAAGAGATTATAAATATCAGATCACTAAGAAGCATAAACTGATGTAAAATGAAACAAGCAGGTTAAGTGGAACAATGTACACAAGGGCCACAATGATGTAAAGCAAAACAACTTGGAAAAAAGCAAGAACTCTCATCAGTATAACCCCCAGCCACAAGTGTCTCCAGAAAACCTATTATTAGGAAGATGTTTCCCACTTCCTGACTGAGAGGTGAGGGATCCAACATACATTTCCGGACACAACCACTGTGTGGTTCCATTTTACTTGACTACGCTTATTTGTCATAAGGTCTTTTTATTTTCTTTCAAATCTTTAGTTGTAAGGGTGAGATTGAGAAGGGAAAGAGGGGTTAGTAACATACATGTTTGTGTATTGAAATTACATTTTAGTGTGTGTATATATATATATACATACACACTGAAATATAATTTTTAAATATGGAGAAAAGAGACCAGAAGGAAATTTAGAATGAAACATTGTCTAATTGGAGAGCTTGAAAATGATGTGTGGAATTTATTATATAATTTTTTAAATAAAAAGTAAATGGTAAGAAAAGGAGATTCATAGCTTTATACACAGTTCTTTTTTGTGTTCTGCTACATATATGGAAATTCTCTTTTCAGTAAGTTCAAAATTTAAAAACAAAATTAATATAAAATGAATACCAAACATTTTTATTTATTAATGGAAACTAGTATCTTTAACGAAGGTAAACCAGCATACTTATAACACAAAATTATTATCCTTGTCAACAGAAATATAAACCAAAATCTGGTCAATTAATTTGCTATTTGTTCTTTTCTGCTACTATTAGCCATGACAACATATCCATTAATATAGACACACATTCCTGTACACGTACACATATTTGTGTACCAACAAGAAAGTATGTCTCTGATCCAATGGAAAGTATACTGGAAAGATTGCCGGATCTGGAATAAGAGGATCTGGGTTTGATCTGATGCTTCCTATCTGCATGATCTCAGGCAAATCACAACTTTGTTGGGCCTCAACTTCCTCCTTTATAAGTTGAAGGAGAAAGACTGTGACCTCCTTTTATTTTTTGTTTTCCCTAAACCCAGGGAGATGATTCTCTGAAAGAGAGACACTAGAAAAGCAGTTTCTAATGATCTTGGCACAGAGGCAGCTAGTTGGTTTGGAGAATAGAGCACCAGGCCTGGAGTCAGGAAGACCTGAGTTCAAACTCAATCTTAGATGCTTACTATCTAGGTGACCCTAGGTCACTTAAACTCTGTCTCAGTTTCCTCAACTATAAGAAGGGAATAGTAATAGCATTTATCTCCCAAGGGTGTTGTGACGATCAAATGAGATGTTTGTAAAGTACTTAGCTTTAGCACTTGGCACAAACTAGGTGCTTCCTTCCCCTCTAGCATCTCAAAAACAACCAGGCAGAAGTCCTATGTTATAGAACTGTGTATTGCAATGTCTTCTTTTTGGTTCCTTTTTTCCTTCTTCTGTCCTTATCATTTGGTCTTCTGAGAGAGATGGAGAAATAGCCAGGGGTGACCTGGTACCAAAGAAAGAGAAAAGAACTCCAGGACAAGAGACACCTTGAAGCCACAGGCCCCTGAGAACAAGGTGACCAGAAAGCCCAGCCAGCCAGGGAAGACTCCATCACTGGTATAGATAAAAACTGGAAGAGATTTGGAATGCAGAGACTACTAATTATTGTAAATTCTGTTGGGTCTAAGAGCTGGGTAAGCTGGATTTCATTGTCATCCGTGATTCTAAGAGAGGGAATGCACATCCTTCCCCTTACTGCTTTTCCATAAGTCTTAAGAGTGTGTGGTCAGAATTTTCTCAGGAATTCAAGGGATTGTGGAACTGAATGTTGTAAACTAAAAGTAAGTAAATAAATTTAATTTAAAAAAAAAGAATTTCCTTGGCATATTTGGGAGGGAAATGAGAGCAGGACTAGGAAATGGTCAGAGGCAGATATGTTTGGTCTAATTCTTTTTCACTTTATCTTGAGTACAATAAATTATGTAATCACAGCCCGCTAAAGTAAAGAGAGAAAGTTGGAAACCATCATAGGGTTAAGAATCTTTCCTGCATAGACAGATTTCATTTTTTAATATTTTCAGCAATATTCCATTTCATCCTTTAAATTAATGCTTGGAACTTATCAAAAAACCTGTTTTGGAATCAAAGCAGCTTAGTTACTTAGCATCTGCTCCTAATCTATCTGGCAGTAGGGTAACAGCCTGTAGGCTTAGGGCCCTCTGGTGGTCCGTAGAAGTACTGCTGCCTCCAAGAAAAGCTCTGTATTATCCATGTACCAGAAAAAAATAATCGAAGGGAAGTGGGACTTATGGCTCAAAAGCAGAACACCACCTGGTGGACAATTTAAATATTGCACTTCCTCACTGAATGATTTTTTTTTTTAACACAGTAGTGTTATCTTTTTGTAAACTTAAGGAAAACAGCCCTTGAGCCACATAACCAAAGGACTTCGTATGGTGGGGAAATCACACTAATATGGTTTCTGTAGAGGTTCAATAAATGATAATACAGATATGCTAATTTATCAGAGCCAATACCATATTGTTTACAAATCCATTGATAGGTACATAACCCAGACCCTCAGACAACTAATCAGCAGTCCTACTAAATCTAGACTCACCTCCACTTTAGATTTTTCCCTCCCTGTGTCTAGTGGGTCTCTTTTCTTTTCTTAACAGCACCAGGATTGGCAAGGACCTAGAGAAGGGGGAGAGGTGCAGTTCATCTGCCTCTGGCCAACTTGACTCCTTGGAACATTGTACTGTGGTCATGAGATTGTTGTTTCTTAGCAACCAGTTCCAGAATATTATAAACAGATTCTAAATTAGTCACCCTAGTCTTTGCTCCAGGACCCAAGGTAGATTGTGTCACCTGTAAAGAAGCAATCTTTCCTAAAACCTTCCTTAACCTCACCACATCCTGTTTTAAAATGTGTATAAAATATATCCTACAGAAAACATTTAAAGAAAAAGTGTATTTGACTATAAACAGTGTCCACTCACTTTGATTCAGTTGCTTTGGGAAACCTTGTTGTTAGACCCACCACAGGGCCCTACTGAGTTACAACTCACTTAAATTCAATTTGGCATTATATAATAATAGGGAGGTGCCCTGTCATACTGGAGAGAATGCTGAATTTAGCATCGGGAGATATGACTGAATCTAACTCTGAAAGAACAGGACCCAGGAATGATGATAACCAGCAGTAGAAAAAAAACAGAGAGCTGCTCAGTTCTTTTTATTGGTTTTGTTTTCTCTACTAAGGAGAATGACCTTTAGACTGGAAATAACAGAACAAAAGGATAATGAAAGAGCACCTAGCTGTTCTTAATGAATTCAAGTTGATGTGAACACCCCTTGGATAGTGAAAGGCAAATATGTCATTGTCAGCGATAGCTAAAAGATCATGGAAAATAGGAAAGGTACCTCAGGACTGGAGAAAGGGGATTCTGATTTTTTTTAAGGGACAAGAGAAGGGTCTGTAAACTACAGGCCAGTTGACTTGACTATGATTCCTAAGGAAAGTCTAAAATAGAAACTACAGGCCAGTTGACTTGGCTTTGATTCCTAAGAAAAGTCTAGAATAGATCATTAAAGAGATAGTTGGCAGACAACCAGAAAAGGAAACAGTGGTTGTGAAGAGTCAGTATGGCTTCCATCAAGAACCACTCATGCCTAACTAACCCTGTTTCCTTTTTTAACAAGATCACAGATGGGAGGAATACTGTGTATACAGTTTACCTAGATTTTTAGCAAAGCTTTTGATAAAGTGTCTCATACTTGTGAAGAAGATTAGGAGATTTGGATTGGACAATAATATAATCAGAAGAATTGAAAGCTGGTGGAATGGTGGGACTCAAAGAGTGGTTATCAATAGTTCAATGTCAGGTTGGCAGGAGGTCTCCAGTGGAGTACCCTAGGATCTGTGCTTACTCTTGTTTGGTTCAACATTTTTACTAATAACTTAGCTGAGAAGTTCTTAAAATGCATCCTGAGGATCCCCAGGGGTACTGGAGACCCTTTCAGGGAGTCTGCAAAGTCAAAACTATTTTGATAATAATGTTAAGATGTGGGGCAGCTAGGTGGCACAGTGAATAGAGCACTGGCCCTGGAGTCAGGAAGATTTGAGTTCAAATTCAACCTCAGGCACTTGACACTTACTTTGTAACCTTGGGCAAGTCACTTACCCCCAACTGCCCTGCCTTCCCTCTTCCAAAAACAAAAAAATAATAATATCAAGATGTTATTTTCTGGGGGCTAGGTGGCACAATGAAATAGAGTACTGGCACTGGAGTCAGGAGGACCTGAGTTCAAATGTGACCTCACTTAACCCTGACTGCCTCACACACACAAAAAGTTATTTGTCTGTTCAAATTCTACATCCTTTTCCAACTATATATCTGTAGGGGGCAGATTTTTTTATATACTCCAACCAAAACAACATATCACAACAAACTGAATACAGAAGCAGTTATGAGAATCCAGCTGTCATATATTACACCAGACATTATAGAGATTTTCAAAGATATGTAAAGCAATGTCACTCATCACTAATTTTTCATTTTGGAAAATATGTTTTTTTTATTAAAAATGTGTCAGTTAAATTCATGTATAATGAGTTTATTATCATTTTAATGAGTTAATAAATGTTTTAAGATTTCATCAGTTTTCATTTCTAATGTGGTAAATATCAATAGCTATAATAGCCTATATAAATAAAAGCCGTTTGGGGCCCTCAATAATTTTTATGAGTGTAAAGAGGTCCTGAGACCAACAAGTTTGAGAGCCTGACTTAGATTAAACCTCCTCAGATTGCTGTTGGCACAAAACTGAGAGAATAGCAGCTTGTGCTATGAATGACAGCATCAAGATCCAAAAAGGATTTTGATGGGCTAGAGCCTGAGACTGAAACTGATAAGATGAGATTCAAAGGAGACCAATGTTAAGTCTTGTATTTCTCCTAAGAACCCTCCCAGCAAGGCCGGACTGATTGCTCAAAGAAGGTTGAAGACCCTGAGTCATATCAAGCCCAAGAAGAGAGGATTCTTATCTCAGGGTCAGGATGGGAGGAGCTGGTATGGGAGCATTAGCTACTGTGCAAGCCGAGGCCGGCACATCTTTTGACCTGAGGAGTTCTGAGCTACACATAGTGTGCTATGCCAACTGGTGTCTCAACTAAGTCTGGCATCAATGTGATGAACCCCCGGGGAATGAGAAAATCAGCCCAGACTGGAAAACAGGAGGTCAGTCAGCTCATCAGTAGGTCAGACTTACTAAGGCACTTTCAGCCCTAGTAAGATTAAGGAGCTTTTAAAAAGAATCTTAAAACACTGAGAGCAGAGTTTCTGGTGCAGTGAGAGTTTCAGAGAAGTCTCTGGTGATCCATAAGAGAGTCAGAGAAAGAACATAGCTCCAACAGTGGGAGGTGGCTACAGGAGGAGCTCTGGAAGATGGTAAATGGACAACTCTTCCCACAAGACCAAGTCATGGTGAGGGGAATCCTTTTTCCTTTCCCTGGTTCACAGTTGAGTTCACTAAGAGAATCCAACAGAGTGATCATTTGATTTTTCTCTTGCTCTAGCAATAGTAGATGAGGTTAATTATTAAGGCTTCTTTGCTATTCATATTTCTGCCTACTGGCTATTTATCTTTTTACGTCAATGGTTTGCTAAATAAAGATAAGATCATTTTAATATGAGTTTGTGTTGCTATAGAGTGTGAGAGAGGGAAGAGGAAGCTGTGTCTGTATGATTATTAAATTTATCTGGCTGAGATATCACTAATCCAAATTAACAGATTGACTGGGGGCTCAAAATAGTTTATAAATTCTGTTTGTAATTTGTATTTTTAAGAGGGTTGTTTTTAACTTTCCAGAGGGGGGGAAACATCATTTGGAAGTAAGACCTTTACCTAGAATAGGTGTTCTTAGCCTTTTAGTATCATGGACTCTTTTGGCAGGCTTCTGATGCCTATAGACATAATAAGAATAGTGTTTTTAAATGCCTAAAGTGGAAATATATAAGACTACAAAGGAAGCCAATTATATTGAAATAAAGTTTGTAAAATCAAGTTCACAGATTCTAGGTTGTTGTTATTCAGTTGTGTCCAACTCTTTGCAACCTTATTTGGGGTTTTCTTGGCAAAGATACTGGAAGTGGTTTGTCATTTCCTTTGCCAGTTTATTTGACAGATGAGGAAACTGAGGAAAACTGGAAGAAGTGACTTACCCAGGGTCACACAGCTATTAAGTGTCAGAGGCTGTATTTTAATTCAGGAAGATAAGTCTTCCTGACTCCAGGCCCAACACTCTATCCACTGCACGTATGCTAATCATTGGGGAATGAGTACATAGGTAATTATTGTGCCCAGGAAGCCAGACTGCTAGTGACAAGGTAGGGCAGGCTAGAGAGTGAGCCTATAGTAGTGCATACACAGTGGGTTTAGGCATTCTCATAATAATGGAAGTTCCAGGCAGGGATTCATCAATAATTGAATGAAGTTGTCCCAAGGCTCAGGCAGAGGCTAGCCACTGCTCGCCTAACAGACGTAGTGCTAGACTAGAATTAAATCTCTCTGCCCTACTAATTTTTTTGGTCTGAGGGAGATATTTACATTCAAATTGAGCTTTTGATTGCAATAGCTTCATGGGAAATGAATGTCCCAAGTTATACATCCAAAGTTTGACTTCCTTCCTGTCAAATGACAGTTTGACAAAGAACACACTTAATAGCAAATAAACTCATTTATCCAAACTTATAGCTTGAAAAAATATAACATATGTAATATTTGTATTCTACAAATATAACATAAATAACAAATACAACATATAATACGTGTATGCTACAAATTTCTACAGAAATCAATTTGCCATTGATTTGTCTGTCAATTGAAGGAGATTGAAGAAATTGTCTGTCAATCAGACATTACACTGATAGAGCCACAAGTGTGAGAGACACTGTGGCAGTCAGTCACAAGATGTCGGAGGGGGTGCCCGTGACCTCTGAGAGGCAGGAGCTTGGAGATGTGGAGGCCGACTCTGCCAGGCCAAAAGGGCTGACATGGCATTGAGCGCAGGGCCGTGGGAGACGACTTTGCCAGGTTGGGAAAGGCCAACGTGGCATTGAACGTGCCTTATCAACACGGACTCCTCTTAACACATACTCCTTTGCCCTGCACAATTGGCTCCCACATGGCATGTGACAGTAAGAAGAATGATAAGGATATTAGGGAAAAAGCAAGAGGAGGCTCCCTCTCTCTCTCTCTCTGTCCCGCTCTCTCTGTCCCACGGTTCCATTCTGCTTTGTTCTGATGGCCATACTGTTAAGATGTAACTGAATAAAGAGCAGCCTCGCTTGGCAACCTCCGTGTCCTTGGGTGTTCTGTGGGGGTGAGTTCTTCTTGGAGACAAGAAGCCGGAGATGTCCGAAGACCGGGTATAAGGTAAGACAAGGCCAGAGCTGGGAAGGAGAGCCCAGCATTACACAAAGTGAATGAGCTCTCCTACTAAGAGAAAGTTTTCTCAGCTAATGAAAAATTCCCTAAAGTCTCTACAGATTGCGTTTCCTCGGCTTGCTCATGTTGCCAATCAATTACTTGACTTTTGAGCTCTTTGCCACAGTAGAACTCTGCTTTCAGAATGGAGATAGCTTTGTCCCAAATCGCTGGGATTTTTGCAGCTGCCAGAGCAATTAGGAGGGAGCCCTCTCTGCAGTCCCCCACAGGGTCTGGACCTTCACCCAAGACCATGATCCAGATCCAAGCAGGTCAAAACAAAAGTGATTACCCTCTGAATGGTCACTTGGCCCCCCTACAATCTGCAGGCCAGGAGCTCCTGAGGCAGCCATGCAGCATAGCCACCGCCAGCTTCTTGCCCCAGGAGCAGGGGCCGGACTGCACTCTCCCTTCCACCCCTGTTCCAACAGAGTTCCACACTGACCTTTTACTTGTCTTTGGCATTTGTGGGTTGAGAAGTCTGGAAACCAGCACAGCTGCTGGTGCTCCACTCTCCTGATGTCTGCTCTGGCCACTGCTTATTCAGGGCTGCCCTGGGGCAAAGCTGCACGCTGCGATGACCCCTTCCTGTCCACCTGCCTGGCTGTCTTCAGCAGATTTGTTTCTCTCTGTCACTTTGTGGGTTCTGTGGCCCTAAAGTTTGTTTAGAGTCCTTTTTCACATGAATGGAGGAGGTGGAAGCCGGAGCCCCATAGAAGTCCTGTTTCTACACCACCAAGGTCTCTAGTGTAGTGAACTGAGATTAGGGACGTGATTGAGGTGCCAGCTCCTCTATGTGTTAGCTTCTTCCCAGAGTCTTTCTCTCCCTTCAAGTACCTAAAGAGAATATGAAACCACGTGTCTTCTTTCTTGATGATGAAAGCCAAAAGATAAAGATCTCTTTTCTCTGAATCTCTTGCCAACTCTGCCCCTCATACAGTCATGGGGCATTGAGTAATCAATCCCCAATGAGGAAAGTGTTATGCAAAAGAGCTCTAAGCAGAAAATTACAGGTATAATGAAATACTTTTTGTTGTCATTCAGGCTTTTCAGCTGTTTGACTCTTCTTGACCTCTTTCGGGATTTTCTTGACAAAGATCCTGGAGTGGTTTGCCATTTCCTTCTCCAACTCATTTTATAGATGAGGAAAGTGAGGTGAACAGGGTTAAGTGACTTGCTCAGGGTCACACAGCTAGTAAGTGTCTGAGGCCAGATTTGAATTCAGAAAAATGAGTCTTTCTGACTCCAGGTCCAGCACTCTATCCACTGTACCATCTATATATGGAATACTACTGTGCTATAAAAAATGATGAAGAGGAAAGAAACCTGGGAAGTCTTGTATGAACTGATACACAGTGAAATGAGCAGAGCCAGGAGAACAATTTATAAAATCAGATCACTTTGAAAGATAAGAACTCTTCCAAAAAAAAAAAGAAAGATAAAACTCTATTGAACACAATAACCAACCACAAATCCAGAGAATAATGAAACATACTACCCACCTCCTGACAGAGAGATGATGAACTTAGAGTATAGATTTGAGATGTATGTAATTTCTGTACATGGCCAATACAGGAATTGGCTTTTTGTGACTATAGATATTAGTTACAGGGCTCTGCTTTTCTTTCCTTTACAATTGGAGAATAGAAGGAAGTTTGGTTTATCGAAAAAAAAAATTAATGTAAAATGGACAGGGGAGCAATCTAAGAGGGCTGATGCATTAACTGGTCCAGACAAGACCTTCCTTCTGGGGTGAAGCAAGCAATCAGTGTAGAGTGGTAGCAGGCCAGGAAGACTAATGAAATCACTGATCCAGCCTGTACAGTACCTAACTTCCATAGACCCACCAGGGCTAATCTCGCTTTGCATAAGCACTACTTCTAGATCATTGGCCCTCTATAATCAGCACATCCTTTTGTGTGTCTTAGGGATCCTTTCTACAAGATACCACACTGTCAAGTGGCAGATTAAGACACTGCTTTTGTCCCCAAGCTCAGGTTCCCTGGGGAGGGGGGTCCCCAATTATAAAAGAGGAAAATCTTCAGCACAAAGGAGAAGAACCCAAACCAACTGCTTACTTTTCTGCAGAATCTAAAATAACATTGTTGTAAGGAAACCATTCTGCACCAATAAATTTTTAAAAGGCCAAGATAATTTTCTAGGGTCATTTTAAATAATCCAATTTATCCCTATTCCCAATTTCATTTTTTCCTCCCCTACATGTTTTTCTGAATAAAACAAAATTCAATTTTATTATAGAAAGGCTGGATGAGCCAATAGAGACCAGCATGGGAGCAAATGCCCAGACTTGTCCTAGAAATTTCTGGAAATTCTAAAAACAAGGTCACCCATTGATCAGACATTTGGAGACAATCAACTTTCTGGCTGCTTCCAGTCATATGATAACTCAATACTGAAAGGAGTTTTTAGGTCTTTAGAATGATGGGATACTTTTGTTCTGATTCTTCTTTCACAACATGACTAATGTGGAAATATACTTAACATGACTGTACATGGATAACCTATATCAGAGCTTTGTTTTCTTGGGGAGGGGATAGGGAAAGGAAGGAGGGAGAAAAATTTGGAACTCAAAATGTTACAAAAATGAATGTTGAAAACTATCTTTTACAAAAATGAATGTTGAAAACTATCTTTACATGTCATTGGGAAAAAACCAAATACTTTTAAGTGAAAAAAAAAACAGAATAACGGGATAGATATTGAGTAGTCCCTTGTCATCTCCCAGGTGGGTGGCCCTCTTAGTTACAACTTCCCAGATATCAAGATATGACAACAATAAGGAAGAGAGTTATAGGATCCCTTCTGTTTCCTTTGACTTCTCTGTGCTCTCTCTTACTTCATGGTGAAGAAAAAGAATCAGTTACATGATGTTGTGATCATCCTCTAAATGTATGAACTTATGCCTAATGCCCTTTCCAGAGTGTCTAAATAAATGCCACCAATAGGGAGATGTGAACAGGTATCTCTAGAGTCTCCTCTGCCCCACTTCAAGGGAGATTTGGATTCCTGTCTGCAGAGGAGTGGAAGATGGGGGCACAAGACTGGCCTGCTCTCCCAGAGAGAAGATACTAGACTAGAATTACATCTGTTGACCTGCCTAAATATTGTTAGTCTAAAGGAAATAGGGTGATGAGGTGATGTAGTGGATAGAGTGCCAAGCCTAAAGTCAGGAAAAGTCATCTTCCGAAGCTCAAATATGACCTCAGACACTTACTAGTTGTGTGACCCTGGGCAAGTCATTTCACCCTGTTTGTCTCTGTTTGTAAATGAGTTAGAGAAGGAAATGGCAAGCCACTCCAGTATCTCTGCCAAGAAAACCCCCAGTGAAGAGTTGGACATGACTGAACAACAACAAGGGGATATGGTTTTTAGATTCAAACGGTGCTCCTCATTTTTATTCCTTAATGGGGAAGAACTCTAAGCTGTATCTAAAAGGTTCGACTCTCTTCCCACCAAATGCCGATTATGCAAAAACTATCCAGCACACATAATGAATAGCAAATAAATCTATTTATCCAAGCCTATGACAAACAGAAATCAGAGAAGTTATACAGAATAGAACATACCAGGCAATATATAGAGTAAATTAACTCTCCCACCGTGAAATATCTCACCTCAACTGAAAGAGAGGGGAGAGTTGAAAAAGAGAGAGAGAGAGCCATTTTCACCATAGGGGAAATTCCCCAGTCTCCAGTGTAGCAAGGTGAGAATAGAGATGTGATTGTGCCAGCTCTGTTCCATATTGGCTTCTTCCTATGGTCTTATTCTCTCTCTAGGGATCTCTCCATAAAGAAAGCCTAGAATCATATGTGTCCTCTCTTGGAGCCAAAAGTCAGAAGCCCAAGGTCTCTCCTCTCCTAAGCTCCCAGCCCCTCTGCCCATCATAAAAGTATGAAGCATAAAGGAATCTTCTCTCCCACAAAGAGGGAAGTATTATGCAACTGCAAAACTTGAGCCTCTGGTTACACTTCCATGAGAGTGGGGCTGGAGAAATTTGTTTTATAACCTGAAGATCACTGAGTTAGAAACCTGAGCTGCCACATCCTCCTTACCACAGCTCTGCCCAGGATACTAGATCCACTGCAACTCATTGTTGCACTTCAAGCAACAGGAGACAGATGACTGTCAGCTAAGGGCTTGTAGCTGTGGTGTTAAGAGAGAGAAACGGACCCTAATTTTGTTAACAAGAATTATAAGAGCCAAAACTAACAGGAAAAAATATTGTGAAATAGAGTGGCTGGACTCAGTTCTGAACCCTTTTGTTTACAAATAAAATGATCCTGTGTTTTAAGCATTGCAAGACTGATCCAGCAGAAAGAGGTAAAAGGATAAATTCCATTCAAAATAACAGTTCATTAGGACAACTGGGACTCACCTTGCAGAGTAGAGAGGACATTTTTAGGGGTAGAGAACAATGTAGAATCTTAGTATACTAGAGTTAGGAGTCACCTGACAGACCATAGACTCCTGATCCTTTCCTGATACAAGAACCCCTGACAAGAAGTCATATAAGCCTCTGATGAAATATCTCCAAGGACAGAAACCTCACTGTTTCATAAATCTGTTTTTTCCATTGAGGGATTGCTCTAATTGTTAGTTGTTAGGGAATTCTTTCCTTGTATACAACCAAAATCCGACTATGATTTCCACTAATTGGTCTTAGTTCTTGGGACAAGTGGTATGCTTCCCTCTTCTGCCCTCCCCAACAGACTTTCAGATGCTGCATGGGAGTCTCAGGACAGTGCACCAGTTAACACTGGGGCTAGTGGCTAGTTCAAATTGAGGCAGCAGCCAAACCACTGGCTATATGTTACAAGGAAATGAGCATGGAGAAAGTTTAAAGGGAAAATGGAAGAGGGTGAGAAGCAGACAAGTCCTGGAAGTCTGACATAGGGAAAGGTGTGAGGAAAGAAGGGTGAAGGGAGGCATCCTTTCTCTTACACTCTCCTTCCATTTCCCATCTCTGTTCCCACTGAACTCTTTATCCCAGGGAATTACATGGGAATACAAACCCGGAGATGGGGATATGAGTGTTCTCTGGCCTACAGTGGGAAAGAAATTGCCTTTTCCTGAAAAGAAATAGTACACCCATCTCTCCTATCATGTATTAGTGCATGGGGCAAAGCCCTGGCTGTTCCTCCCTAATTATTACTTTGATTCTAGATACAGTCTGTCTAAGGCAAAGTGTAGCAGAACTATATCTCTGTCGGGGCGGCCAGATAGCACAGCGAGTAAGAGCACCGGCCCCAGTGTTGAGAAGACCTGGAGATCGAATCCCAGGCTCAGACACTTACCACCCACCCAGAAACACCTGGCCATGTAACCTTGAGCAAGTTACTTAACCCCAATTGCTTAGGGGCGGCCAGGTGGCTCAGCGAGTAAGAGCACTGGCTCCAGTGTTGGGATGACCTGGAGATCGAATCCCAGGCTCAGATACTCAGCACCCACCCAGAAACACCTGGCTGTGTAACCTTGAGCAAGTTACTTAACCCCAATTGCTTTAAAAAAAAAAAAAAAGAACTATATCTCTGTCATCCTGGACATGCTGCCTTTCTTAATTTAATCTAGGATATTATTAGCTTTAAAAAAATTATTGGTGCTTTTTTTATTTCTTTTTAATATTTATAGATTTATTTTTGTTTTTACATCATCAAAATTTCTCCCAGCATCCCTCTTCCTACCCCTCCCAGACAGCCATGTCATATAATAAATAAAATGTTTAAAGGGAAAAAAGAAAAAGAAGAAAAAAATCAACAAAACTACTCAATATGTTGAGACAGTCTGAAAATATATGCAATATATATCATCCATGGATCTCCCACTTCTGCAAAGGATTAGGGGGTAGGAATGTCTTTTCACATCTCTTGTTCGGGGCTCTGTTTGTTCCTTGTAATTTTGCAACATTCACTTTTAATTGTTTTATGGTTCTTTGTACTCATCATATTTGTTTTTCCTTTCCTACAATGCACTAACATTCATCACTCAGGGCTATGGGCCACAAGAGTATGGCTGCAACCAGACTGAAATGTAATTGGAAAATGTTTCACAAAGTAAATAAAAATACAACAAAACAGACAATATTGATTTGTGGTTTTCTAAGTCATGCTGCCTGCAGGAATCCTTTTCTATTTGAATTTGACACCACTGACCTACAGCTATGGGAAGAAAGGGTCTAAGAACTTAACTAAGGCGTATCATCATAGCTAACAATTTGGTATGCTGCGATAAGCACCATGAAATGTGCCCTGAACACAAAGAATGAAAGGAAACTTCAAAATAACTTTTAAAGAATACATGAGGGGGTGGAGCCAAGATGGCAGAGTAAGGCAGGGACTTGCTTGAGCTCTCCCCCAAATCCTTCCAAATATCTGTAAAAAAAAATGACTAAAATTCTAGAGCTTCAGAACCCACAAAATGACAGAGTGAAATATATCTCCAGCTCAAGACAACCTGGGAGGTCAATAGGAAGGGTATCCCAAACCAGGTTGAGAGTGGAGCACAGTCTGGCACTGGTCCAGATGGGGCCAGAACAGACCTCAGGGAACTGAATTGCTGGCAGCTGTGGCAGTTTCCAGACTTTTCAACCCACAAACACTAGGGACAGTGTGGAAGGTCAGTGGGGGAACTCTATAGGACCTGGGTCAAAGAGAAGCATGGTCTGTCCCCAGCCCCAGGGCAGCAGAAGCAGTGTCTACTTCAGGGTGGGGGGGCAGTGGGATTGAGCAATTGATACAAAACTCCTGAAGCTTGGGGCAGTACACCCACACCTACCCCCGCTGGAAGCAGAGTCCTGCCTTGACAAAGAGTTAGAAAGTCAAGTATTTGACTGGGAAGAAGAGCAAACAGAGGGGGAAAAATCAGACTACAGAATCTTACTTTGGTGACAAAGAAGATCGAAACATACAACCAGAAGAAGACAACAAAGTCAAAGCTCCTGCATCAAAAGCCTCCAAGAAAAACATGAATTAGTTTTCAGGCCACAGAAGAGCTCAAAAAGGATTCTGAAAATCAAGTAAGAGAAGTAGAGGAAAAATTGGGAAGAGAAATCAGAATGATGCAAGAAAATAATGAAAAACAAGTCAATAGGGCAGAGCCAAGATGGAGGAGTAGAAACAGGACTTCCGGCACAGCTCCACTTCCACCTCCTCCAATTCATGTAAAAAAATAACTCTAAACAAACTTTGGAGCTACAGAGCTCACAAAATGACAGAGAGAAGCTAACCTCCCAGTGAAGACAGCATGGCAGGGTGGCAGCAAGGGGCCAACATAGCACTCTGGGAGCTGAGCCCAGCCCTGCATGAGCCAGAGGTTTTAGTCTCAGGGCAGCTACAACCAGCTACTGGCTGGGGGGACTTCAGATCATCCAGAATTATCAACCCATAGATGCTAAGGACAAAGTGAGAGGTCAGTGCAGTGTGGACTTTGGGAACCGTGAGTCTGGGAATGCAGTCTGGCTCTTGCTCCCTTGAAGGAGAAGTAACTGAGGCGTGGCAGCCATGCAGCCACTGCCACAAGGCTTCTTCAGAGCTACGGGCCTACAGATTATAGGGGAATGAAGCAACCAGTCTGAGGGGTAATCGCTCTTGCTTTAACCTGCTTTGATCTGGATCACTGTCTAGGGTGGAGGTCCTGGGGTGCAAGAGCAGTGTGCCAGAGCTTATGGAGGCTTCAGAGAGGGCAGCCAACTAACAGCTCCAGCAGCTGAGAAAACCCCAGCAATTTGGGACAAAGCTCCTCTCTCTGGTAGCAGAGTTCTACTGTGGCAAAAAGCTCAAAAGTCAAGTAATTGAATGGCAATATGAGCAAGCAAAGGAAGCAAAGCAAGCACAGCAATCCAACTTTACACTCCTATTTTGGGGACAAAAAGGATCAAATCATGGAACAGGAGGAAGAAAATGAAGTCAGAACTCCTGCACCAGAAGCTTCCAAGAAAAATATGAGTTGGTTACAAGCCATAGAGGAGCTTAAGAAGGATTTTGAAAACCAAATAAGAGAAGTGGAGGAAAAATTGGGAAGAGAAAGGAGAATGATGCAAGAAAATTATGAAATGAGGATCAACAACCTGACTGAAGAAAATAACACCTTAAAAAATAGACTAACTCAAATGGCAGAAGAGGCTCAAAAAGCCAATGAGGCGAAGAATGCCTTAAAAAGCTGAATTTGCCAGATGGAAAAAGAATCTCACTGAAGAGAATCATTCCTTCAGAATTAGATTGGAGCAAATGGAAGCTAGTGACTTTATGAGAAATCAAGATACTATTAAACAGATTCAAACAAATGAAAAAATAGAAGACAATGTGAAATATCTCATTGTATAAACCACTGATGTGAAAAATAATTCCAGGAAAGATAATTTAAAAATCATTGTATCAAAGAAAGACATGACCCAAAAAAAAGGGCCTAGACATCATCTTTCAAGAAATTATCAAGGAAAACTGCCCTGATATTCTAGAATCAGAGGGTAAAATAGAAATTATAAGAATACACCAATCCCCTCTTGAAAGAGATCCCAAAAGGAAAACTAGAAATATTGTAGCCAAATTCCAGAGTTCCCAGGTCAAGGAGAAAATATTACAAGCAGCCAGAAAGAACAATTTGAGTATTGTGGAAATGCAATCAGAATAACACAAGACCCAGCAGCTTCTATATTAAGGGATTGGAGGGCTTGGAATATGATATTCTGGAAGTCAGAAAAGCTAGGATTAAAACCAAGAATCACCTACTCAAAAAAACTGAGTATAATACTCTAGGGGAGGAATATGGTCATTCAATGAAATAGAGGACTTTGAAGAACTCTTTATGAAAGAACCAGAGCTGAATAGAAAATTTGACTTTCAAATACAAGAACTAAGAAAAACATGAAAAAGTAAACAGGAAGGAGAAATCATAAGGGACTTATTAAAATTGAACTATTTACATTCCTACATCGAAAGATGATATTTGTAAATCATGAAACTTTTCTCAGTATTAGGGTAGCTGAAGGAAAGATAGATAGATAGATAGATAGATAGATAGATAGATAGATAGATAGATAGATAGATAGATAGATAGATAGATGGATAGATGGATGGATGGCATAGGGTGAGTTGAATATGAAGGGATATCTAAAAAATAAAATTAAGGGGTGAGAGAGGAATATATTGGAAGGAGAAAGGGAGAGATAGAATGGGGTAAATTATCTCACATAAAAGAGGCAAGAAAAAGGTTTCACAATGAAGGGGAAGGGAGGAGGTGAGAGAGAATGAGTGAACCTTACTCTTGTCAGATTTGGTTTAAGGAAAGAATAAAATACGCAGTCATTTGGGTGTCTTACCCTACAGGAAAGTAAGGGAAAAAGAGGAGCGGGGATGATAGCAGTGAGGGCAGATTGGGTGAGGGGGTAGTCAGAAACAAATACTTTTGAAAAGGAAGAGGGTCAAAGGAGAAAATAAAATAAGCGAGGGGCAAGATAGGATGGAGGGAAATACAGTTAATCTTTCACAACATGACCATTATGAAAGTGTTTAGCATAACTACATATGTATAACCTATATTGAAGAGAACTACAAAATAGATACAATATAAGTGCTATTTAAAGGGGGAAAAATGACTTAGATAACTGGAGGGATATCTGGTACTTGAGGATGGCCTAATGTCAATATAATAAAAATTACAATACTACCAAACACATACTTTACAAATGATCTAGACTATGAAGAGTAACAATGGGGAGCAGCTGGAAAAGTAAAAATGAAGGGGGAAATAACATTTCCAGACTTCAAATTATATAATAAAGCTGCAACCATTAAAAAATATTTGGTATTGATTAAAAATAGAAAAGTATACAAGTAGAACACACTAGACAAGTAAGAATCAGAAGAAATTGAACTTAATAACAGTATTCAATAAATTCAAAAACATTAAGAAGTCCCTATTTAGTAAGAATATCTAGGGGGAGAAATGGAAAGCAATACAGCAGAAAATAGTATTAAACCAATATTTTATACCAAATACCATAAGAAATTCAAAATAGATATGACCTAAATATTAAAATCATACCATAAAAAATTAGAAGAAAAACATCATATACTTTTCACCACTGTGGCTACAGAGTGAATTATTTTTTAAAATAGATTCTTACTAATATCTTTTGTTTTTACACCTACATTTTCCCCTGTACCATTCCCCTCTTCCTGCCTATCTTTTATAATGAGGAAGCAGAGAAAAAAAATCAGCAATAACTAATCAATTCATTGAAAAAAATCTGATATTATATAAAACATTCCATCCCTCAGGACTACCCACCGGCAAAGCAATGGGGAGTGCTTTCGTCTCATATATCTTCACAGGGGACAAATTTATTCTTTATAATTTCACAAAATTCATCTTCAGTTATTTCGTTGTTCATCATTGTGCATTGTTGTAGTCCTTGCACATCAGGGTGGGGTTGGCTCTGCTTACTTTACTTTGTATCAGTTCACACGAAGGCAGTTTGTCACAAATTAGGTGTAGAACATCTTATACCATATTTCATAATAAATTTAAAATGGCATGGGACCTGATCACAAAATAAAAAGAATTAGAAGAAGACATAGCTATGGATAGGAAATGAATTCTTACCTAAACAAGGGATAGAGACAATTAAAGAAGATAAAATAAATAACTTTGACCACATGAAATTGGAAAGCAGTCAATCCTTTCCCTGCTTCCCTGTATCCATCAAATTCATCATTTTACAGCACGGTAATATTCCATTAAATTTATGTACCAAATTTGTTTAGTCATTTCCTAATTGATTGGCATCTTTTTTGTCTCCAATTCTTCTCATAAAAAGGTGCTGCTGTTATCAATATGTTGGGATTTATGGAGCTTTTATTTTTGTTAATGACCTTCCTGAGGCATACAGCTAGCAGCAGGAACTCTGAGTCAAAAGATATGAACATTTTAGCCACTTTATTTGCCTTACTCCAAATTGCTTTCCAGAGTAGTTGGACCAATTCATAGCTATACCACAATGCATTAGTGTGCCCATCTTTCTATAACCCCTACAACAACTGACCATTCTAATTTTTGGTTGTCCTTGACAATTTGCAGGGTATGAGGCAAAACCTCAAGGTAATTTCAATTTGTATTATTCTTATTAGTAGTTTGGAGCATTCTTTTAGATGATTTTTAATAGTGTGCAATTCTTTTGAGAACTATTTGTACATATCATTTGGTTACTGGTGAATTTTGATTTACATAATCCTGTTACTTATACTTAAATCTTGGATTCCAATACCTCATCTGAAAAACTTCATACAAAAATTTGTTCCCAATCACCCTCTTCCCATCTTCTCCTAATTGCATTATTTTTATCTGTGTGAAAACTTCCCAGTTTCATGTGGTCAAAGTGATCTAATTTATCTCCTTTAAATTGTCTCTATCCCTTGTTTAGTTAAGAATTCATTTTTTTATCCCTAACAACAAGAGATACATGTTCTTCTCTTCTAATTATTTTTATTTTATGATTAAAAGTCAAGTCACATGCTCATTTTTAATTTATTGTGAAATATGGTATAAGATCTTTTTCAACACCTAATTTGTGACAGACTGCCTTCTAGTGTTCCCTGCAGTTTTTATCAAATAGGGAAGTCTTTCTTAAGTAATTTATATTTTTCTATTTATGGAAGACTAGGTATTGAATCCCATTATTTCTGATTTTCCTTGTCTAATTTGTTTATTGATCTATTTTTCTATTTTTTTAATCAACACCAAATGATTTTCATGATTGTTGCTTTATAATATAATTTAAGACCTGAAAGTACTATTCCAAGGGGGTAAATTCTTAATGAAACAAGGGATCTGGGGCTAGAAACAATTACAAAAGATAAAATAGGTAATCCTGATTACGTAAAATTGAAAGCTTTTTTCATGAACAAAATCAATACAATAAGGAGGAAAGCAGTCAAAATAAATCTTTATAACATATTTTTGATATGGATCTGACATACAAGATACATAGACAATTAATAGATCTTGTTTAGTTGGTTTTTAGTCATGTCCAACTCTTCATCACACCTTCTGAGATATTCTTCACAAAGATACTGGAATGGTTTGCGATTTCCTTCTCTAGCTCATTTTACAGAAGAGGAACTGAGGTAAACGAGGTTAAGTGACTTGGCCAGGAACACACAACTGTTAAGTATTTGAGGTAAGATTTGAACGTATGAAGATGAGTTTTCTTGACTGCATGCTTGGCACTCTATCCACTGTGCAATCTATAAGATACTAAAAGTCATTCTCCAATAGATAAATGGTCAATGAATATGAACAGTTCTAGAAAGAAGAATTGCATATTTTTCACAACCATGCAAAAGAATGCTTAAATCATTGATGATAAGAGAAAATGGAAATCAAAATATTTCTAATATTTTACATCAAACCCAGAAAACTGACAAGGTAACAAAAAATGGGAATAGTCAGTATTGGAGGGGTTGTGGAAAAAAAAACTGTCACATTAATTAAAACACTAATGGTAGGGCTATGGAGTAATCCACCCATTTTGGAAAGCAACTTGGAATTATCCTAAGAAAGTGATTGGAGGAAGCTAGGTGGCACAGTGAATAGAGCACTGGCCCTGGAGTCAGGAGGAACTGAGTTCAAATATGACCTCAGACACTTGACACACTTACTAGCTGTATGACTTTGGGAAAGTCACTTGACCTCAATTGCCCTGCCTTCCCCCCTCCAAAAAGCAAAAAAAAAAAAAAAAAGTTATTAAAATGTCTGATCAATTTGGCCAAGAAATTCCACTACTGAGCATATACCCCAAGGAGGTGAATAATTGAGGGGGGAAAAAAGGTCCCATATACACCAAATTATATATAGCATCACTTTTTCATAGTAGCAAAGAATTAAAAACAGAGTAGATGCCCATCAGTTAAGAAATGGTTAAACAAGCTACGGCAGATGAATATCATGGAATAACAATGCAATGTAAGAAATGGTGAATATGATAAAAGCAGTATGGGAAGACATACAAACTGATGCAAAATGAAGTAAGCAAAACCAAGAAAACCACATACACTATGGCAACAAGTTATCCAAATGGAAGGAACAGAAACAACAAAACAACTGAAACTATAACGAAATTATACAGATCAACTTTAATATCAAGAAGGTAGCTCCTTTTCCAAAAGTGAGAGCACTTAAGCCTGGGCAAATCACTTTACCCTGTTTGCCTCAATTTCCTCATCTGTAAAATAAGCTGGAGAAAGAAATGGCAAACCATTCCAGTATCTTTGATGAGAAAATCCCAAACGGCATCACAAAAAGTCTAACAGGACTGAAAACAACTGAACGACATCAAATGCCCCTGTTTGTTTGGTTCTACCTAATCCATTCTACTGATTTATTTTAAACTAATATTAAATCATTTTAATGATTGATGCTTTATACTATTATTTGGGTACTGGTATTTATTGCTCCTTCTACCTTCCATTTTTTTTTTTTACTTTTACCCTTGCAATTTTTTACCTTTTGTTCCTCCATATGAATTTCATTATTTTTTTCTGGCTCTATAAAATATTCTTTTGGCAGATTGATTGGTATCATCCCAAACAGGAAATTAATTTGGGTAGCATAATCATTTTTTGTTATAATGACTCAACCTACCCTTGGGCAATTAATGATTCTTCAATTATTTAGATTAGTCTTTATTTCTGCAAAGAGTATATTATAGTTATATTAGTATGATCCCCTGGTGAATTTTGATAGATACACTACTAAATATTTTATAACTTCTGTAGTGATTATAAGTGAAATTTCACTTTCTGCTGGATTTTGTTGGTAACATACAAGAATATTTATTATTTATGTGGTTTTATTTTATATTCTACTACTTTGCTCAAATTATTGTTTCAACTCATTTTTAGTTATACTGTTTAGTATAGAAAGTATACTCCAGTATACTTTCTAGTTCTCTAAGTACACCATTAATTGTCAGCAAAAACTATAATTTTGTTTCCTTTTAAGCCTATGTATGTCCCTTTAATTTATTTTTTGTTTTATAGCTATATCTAGAATTTCTAGTATATATTAAATAGTAGTGGCAATGGATATCCTTGCTTTTATCTAACTTTTCTCCATTACATATATTTGTTCTTGGATTTACACAGATATTGTTTACTACACTACAGAAAGGTTCGGTCACTCCTGTGATTTCTAGAGTTGTCTTTTTTTTTTTAATAGAAACAAGATGTTAGATTTTTTCCAAAGTCTTTTTAGTATTTATTGATATAACCATATTGTTTTCATTATTTATATGATTAACATTGTTTATTGTATCAAATAATATTATAGCTAATAATGTCTCTTCTTATTTGAATCAAACTTGAATTCCTGATATAAACCCAACCTGTTCACAGGGTATAATCCTATTAACATTATCATATTATATCATATCATATCATATCATCTTATATACCACTTGCTAACCTTTTATTTAATTTTTTCATCAATGTTCATTAGGGATATTGGTCTGGAGTTTTCTTTATTAAATTCCTTCTGCTTTAGGTATTAAGACCATATTTGTAATCATAAAAAGAGTAGGAAAGCATGCCTTTTCTTATTATTACAAATAGTTCATGTAGCATTAGAATTCATTGTTCAATAGAATTCATTTATAAATCTACTTGGTACCAGAGGTTTTTACCTCCTCCCTCCACCACTTTGGTAGTTTATTTATAACTTGTTCAATTTCTTTTTCTCATATTGAGTTGCTTGAAAAGATTCATTTCTTCTGTTATTCTGGGAATTTTATATTTTTCTAAGTATACATCTATTTCCTCTACATTATCAGTTTTATAGTGTATAATCAGACAAAGGAGTTTTAGATAATTTCCTTTATTTCTTTTTCATTTATGATACAATTTGGTTTTCTTCTCTCTTTTAAAAAAATTTAGACTAGCTCTTATGAGTTAGGTTTATTGTTTGTTTTACAAAAACCAGCTTAGTTTTATTTACCAATTCAATTATCTTCTTATTTCAATCTCATTAATGTCTTTAATTTTTATAATTTCTACTTTGTTATTAAGTTAGGTATTTTTGATTCGCTGATGTTCAAGTGGTTTTTTTTTATCATATGTCCAATTAATTGATTTGTTCTTTCTCTCTTTTGTTGATTAAAACATTTAGAGATATAATTTTTCCTCTTCAAGGGCTTTAGCAACATTCTATGAGTTTTGGTATGTTCTTTCATTGTCATTTTTTTGATGAAATTTTTATTGGTGCCATAATTTTATTTTTTACCCACTGATTCTTTAGGATTATGCTATTTAGTCTAAATTTTAATAATTCTCTTTAGTGACCTGTATTGAATATAATTTTTGTTGCATTATGAACAGTATATAATGTGTCTAGGATTTCTGCTTTTTTTTGCCTTTTGGGTAAAGCCTTTATTTCCCAAAGCACTGTCAATTTTTGTAAAGTTGCCAACCAAGATTGAGATATATGTAAACTCTCTTCTGTTTCCATTCAATAATCAACAAAGATGTATCATTTCTAGTTTTCTGAAAGCTCTATTCAGGTCCCTAAGTACTTTCTTGTTTATCTTTCAATTAGATTTGTATAGGTATGAATGAGTAAGAAGATAAAAAAAAAATAAATAAATGGATGGATTAATTAAACAATCAATCAATTAAGAAGATGAAAACCTAAAAACTATTGTATGGATTATATGTTTTCAATTTTATTCTAATTTTATACCTAAACTATAAAGGGACCAGCCAGAGTCAGATAGATTGGAGGACAGATAGGTAGATAGATAATTAAGTACTTACTTTATTCCAGACACTATGTTAAGTGTTGGGAATACAAATGCAAACAAAAAGACAGTTCTTGCCCCAAGCTTACATTATAATGTGGGGAAGACAATATGTAAAAAGGAGTTCAAAAGAAATGGGAGGGAGATGCCGGGTGGGCTCTAGACTGAGAAGTAGCCTGAGGTGTCATGGGCTAAGCCAGGTTGGAAATGAGGATGGCTGGCGTGGTTGCTTCCTCAAATAGAGACTCTGGGAACTTTCAACCTCTAGAAAAGGCTTGGTTAAAGGAGACAAACAAATAGTAACATAAAATTACAGCACTTATTCGTTATTCCCTTAAGGCTAGTTTTACTGCTTGTACATGGAGTACAGGACTAGGGTCGTGGCTGATGAACAAAAGGATGAGAGAGCTTAAGTGCATTTTAGGGCTATACCCATTCAGGGTGGCTGAGTCACACAAATTTATGATCCCCATAATGGTTTAATCATTATATGAGAAAGGAATTTTCTTAATTGAATAAATGGTAAATACAATAAAACAAGAGAGATGACAAAGTGTCAATTGAAATTATGATCCAGAATATCTGTGTTTTCCTTACCATTAACATTTCATAATATGATGGGGCGGCCAGGTAGCACAGCGAGTAAGAGCACCGGCTCCAGTGTTGAGAAGACCTGGAGATCGAATTCCGGGCTCAGACACTTAGCACCCACCCAGAAACACCTGGCCGTGTAACCTTGAGCAAGTTATTTAACCCCAATTGCTTAGGGGCAGTCAGATGGTTCGGGGAGTAGGAGCACCGACTCCAGTGTCGGGATGATCTGGATCAGGTCCGGGCTCAGATACTCAGTACCAGGCCCAGAGATAATAACTGGCCATGTAGCCTTGAGCAGGTTACTTAACCCTGATTGCTTTAAAAAAAAAAAAAAAACACATTATAATATGGTATATGCCCAGAAAATCTTAAGAAAAAGTCCCATTATTCAAATTAATGCCATGAGTTGAGGTCTCATCCTTAAGAGCCATAAAGTAGGCTGTTAACATAAGGAGAGGTATTCTCCAAAAGCAAGACAAAGCTGGGTCTCTTTGGAATTTATGATCTCAGGGTGCCTGTTTTAAATCCTATTCCCAGTCTTACCTGGTCTCTGAGGTGGCTGAGACAGAAAGGGAGCCTTTTTAAAATGAGGCAAAGTAGTCTGTTTAATTCAGACTTTGGCCAAAATATGATATTTAATGATTACAGAACAAAGTCACTAAGCAGAGGAGGAGATTGTCAAGGTATTGCCAGTCACGCCCAGACTATGGCACCTCAGCTCTGCATTTCTCTCAAAATCCTTAACTTCTCTGGGAAGAATATAGCTGCAGAAAACTACTCTTGCTACTAGTCAACTCTGACTGAGGGGTCTATTTACTCCACTCTTGGAAGTTACCTCCAAGGCTAGAAAAATCCAGCTCAGAATCTCTTTTTAGTCACTTACATTCAGAAAAAAAAAAACATAAACAAAAAAGTCAGTCAAGGGCCCCTGGTCTAGGTTCAAGTAGCACTCAAGCCTGCTGACATGTATAAGCAGCCACCAAAGTTGCTGGGGGAAATGAAACACACACACACACACACACACACACTCCAAGAGAGAGATTCCAGAGTTTCCATATTCTATACAGATGGGAAGACAGAGAACACCAGAGGCCTGAGTCACTGCTTTTGAAATTTATTGAATGGGCTACTCTTCCTGGCTCCCTTGCCAACCCCACCCAAGCTGCTGTCACAGGAACCAAAATTTGCTCTGCCATACCAAAGTCCTTCAGTGCATCCCCAGAAGTGGACAAGGGAGCTCAGTTTATCTCCACAAATGGTCTTGGCTGAGCACTACCCCCATTACATAATTAAACCCCAGAGTTTCATTTCAGTCCATATGGCCTGTCTTGGTTCCTGAAGTCAACAAGCATTTATTAAACACTTACCATGTGCTAGGGATGGTACTAAGCACTAGGAATACAAATACAAGTAAAAAGGAAGTGATTCCCTGCCCTCAAGGAGCTTGTTTACGTTCAAGCTAGAGTCACAAATAAGAGAGCTGAAAACTGGCCGAAGGAGGGGTGCTGGCAGAGAGGAGTATGGAGGAGGCATTCTCATGGGAGCAGGATGTTTTGGCTCCGGAGAGTCAGGAGTAGAGCCAGAAGGGTAATGAAGGATGACTAGTCTGAGCACTTTCTCAAAATGGAAGTTCTGCAAGGAACTCATAGATGACAGGAGGTGGCTGGGGGAAAAGAGGTGTAGGAATTTTTCTGGGTGAGAAGGCTGAAGAGATGCAGGAGTCTTTCAGAATAGGAAGGGAACTGAGGCATGGTGGCAAAGTCTGACCTGACTTATCTTCTGGTTTGATTTTGTTACAAGTCTCTATTTATTAGTAAATATATTGTTGTAACCTTTAAGGAACTACTTGCTCCAAATGCAAAGTCTCTATGCCTGCCAAGGAAGTTCAGTGAAATCCTAAAGTGATGGGGATAGGAATAGGGAAAATACCAAAATAGAAGACAAAAGGGACGGAAATTATTGTGGGTGGCTAGTTCAAGGGTAAAGAAGTGAAAAAGAATAACATAAAGATCAAGGAAAGATAATGAATATCAGGCAATGACAAACCTAGAAAGCCGACCAGAGGAAAGTAATACCATAGGTGCAGACTGGAGAGTATATTGTGAGACATGATCGATGTGTTGGGTTTCTTTTTTTTTTTTTCCTTAACTAAATTCTTTGTTACAAGAGAGATTTTGGCAAGAGGTGCCCGAGGCAGGAGAAAAGGCTCACTGGAAAAGATACTTATTTTTTTAAGTAGGCCAGGAAAATTCACAAGCTACCAAAAGAGACAGGCCACTGCTTCTCTCTCCATTTGGTGTGTCTCTACTGCCAGAAAGTGTCCAGGGTACAAACTTACCCCAGAGACCATTAGACATGCCTAAGTGCTTTTATAAGACAACCCAACCATCCATGCAGATCTTGTCAATAAGATGGGTTTTTTATTATTATTTTCTTATTTACCACCATACCCAGGAGGAAATGCAAAGAGTATGGGCAAAGAACACCTAGCATCAGAAAGAGACAGGAGACGTGGGCAACATGTAAGATATTTGTTGTCACTTTCTTTTCCTCTTTGCCTGTATAAGAATAAATGAATGCTCATTCACTAGAACAAGCTTAATTGGGAAATACACTCAATTCTCCAGTCAGTCAAATCTATCATGTTTCATTCACAGGTAATTTCACAAGGCTATCCTCATGTCCAAACTGCAAGAGGCAGAATGGTATAGAGGAAAGAGCACAAAGATTCGGAGTCATAAGACAAAGCTTCTAATTCTAATGTTCTGATTGTGGGTTCTAATGTTGGGCAAGTTACCTACAATAGTAACAACACTTATAATAGGGACCTCATAGAATGCTGTGAGGAAGGCCTTCTGTGAACTATAAATACATCAATACTTTAATGGATTTATAAGCTCATGAATTAAGTATTTCTTAGCATTCCATAACATTACTCATTCATGCCTTTTCATCATGTAAGACTTTTGTCCATCTTCTAGAGATCCTCCACAGGGAGTCCACCCAGTGTCCTGGTAGCCTTTCTCTAGGTCTCTGGAACACTTCTATGGATATAAAAGCAGTTCCGGAGTTGTCTATCTTTAGTCCCTCAACATCACTTCCATTGGTCCACTTCCTTTTCAGGTCATATATTTTGGAATGATGTCTTTTATGCCACTTTATGAATGTATAAGGAAGTGTTCCCTTTAGATCTCAGCAAGGCTGAGAGAAGGGACAAAAATAGAGACACTGAAATGTGAAATGAAAGCGCTTTAATATATATACATATATATGTGTGTATATGATATATGTATGTGTGTATGTATATATGTGCATATATGTGTGTTATGTATGTGTGTATATTTCCTCACCTAGGAGAGGGTCTGAGTCTTGAATAGTTCAAATACAAGTAAAATGCTTAGTAAAGATAATGAACTTGACACAAGGAACAACCTCTATACCTCATCCTCATCCACTCACCTGCATAAGATCCCTATAGGAACCTAGGAAATTTAACTGGCTGGTCACCACAAGTAAGTATAGTGTCCATCTCAACAACTTAGCTATGCTCTGAACCAAGAACTGTTGAATATTAGAGGCTAGACCTCTAGAACTCTCCCATCTCCTGTCTGTAGGAAACAAACTTTAGAGAAGGGGTAGGGAACCTGCGGCCTCAAGTCCACACATGGCCTTCTAGGTCCTTGGGTATGACCTTTTGACTGAGTCCAACTTTTACAGAACAAATCCTTTTATTAAGGGGATTTGTTCTGTGAAGTTTGGATTCGGTTAAAGGGCCAGAGCCAAGGCTCTAAAAGAACCTAAGACAGGCTTTTGCCAATCCTAGGATAAGAGTCATTGTGCTTCCCAAAAAACACAGTAACATTCTAGCTGACAAGAACACAGTAACACCCAGTTGAGCCAGATACTAGAAGTTGTAAGAAATGTAGCTGCCCATGGAGAATGAGTTCAGGAAGACCAGTGGATAGATCCATCCAGTCAGGACACTATGCTTTATGAAAATCCCAATGGAGAAGAGCTCTGCTCAGCCTGGTCCAGCATAAGCCTAGTGGTCATGTTACCTATAAAGCTCAGCCTGAACATAGGTGAGAGCAGTAAGGGGCCAGTTCATTAACCAAGCAATCTGCTCAATGCAGCCCAGTGGCAAGTCAACCTGTCCATACAACATGCCAGCCTCTGAGAAGAACAAGTCCACTTGAGAGGCTACGTGACCCACCCATCCCTAATGACCCACCACACAGTGACTTCTCCAGAGTTAGAAAGGACATTCAGTCTCTCCCGTTTCAGCACTCTAAGTTACCTTGGCTATCTGTATTCTCTACACATATACCTTAATGACCATTTTCACATATTTGTGGGAGTGTACCCAGGTTTGGAGGCGGGAAGGGACAAATGCTTTGTAATTACTGTTTTTGCCATGCCATTTGAGTAAACATCTTTTCTTAAAGCTAACTGAGGCTGTTGGCTAATTGTTAAGGGAAAGTTCACCAGTGGAGTCTAATGTTAGGAGTAGTTAATCACAGGGTTACTCCTAGAACTCAAAAGAGTCAGTGCCTTCTCTGAGGATCCAACATGAAAATCATTTGGCAATATCCTTCAGCTTAGTTATCTACCTCGTTCTCTCCATTATCCTCTGGGCAACCCGAAATTTTAATTCCTCAAAGATTGTAGTTTCTGTGATTTGTAGTTGGAAGAGCATTGGCATTAAAAGCTAGGTTTTTGTTTTTTGTTTAAGGTAGACTATGGGTTTACTGAAAGAGCTAAGCAATTTTCCCAACACAATTCCCCTCCTGTTCAATCACAAAACCAGTTCATTATCCAGCTTCAGTGTTTATCTAAATAAAAAATGTATATATTATTTATATATATACACATACATATATGCATGTATACATATGTCTTACATATACACCTTCTTAAATAATCCAGTCTTGGAAAAAGAAATTGAACTAGTTGTAAAAGAACTTCCAAAGGAAAAAAAATAACCTAGTTCCATATGAATTTACATTAGAACTCCATCAAACTCTTAAAGAATAAGCAACACATACTAGACAAATTATTCTCAAAAATTGAAAAAGGAAGTACCCTACTAAATTTGTTTTGAGTCACTCAGTCAAAAAACACCTACTATGTGCAAGGTACTATGCTCAGCACTAGGGATACAAAAAGGGGCAAAAAGAGTGTCCTTGCCCCCAAGGAGCTCACAAGCTGATGGGGGAGATAACAAGCAAATAAATATATACCCCCCCCAAAAAACTATATACAGGATAGATGGGAAATAATTAAAAGAGAGAAGGCACTGGAATTAAGAGAGGATGGAAAACGCTTCCTGTCGAACACTGGGTTTTAGTCAAATCTAGAATGAAGCCAGAGAAGCCAGAAGGCAGGGATGTGGAGAGAGACCATTCCAGACATGAAGGCCAGCCAGAAAGAATGCCCATAGTCAAGAGATGAAACAGAAGGGAGGCCTGAGTCACTAGATCAAAGAATACATGAGCGAGTATAGGGTGTAAGAAGACTAGAAAGGTGAGGAGGAATGAGGAGGAGTGACTAAGTTATGATGGGCTTAGAATAATACCAAGCAGAAGATGTTGTATTTAATCCTGGAAGTGTAAGGAAGCCACTGGAGTTTACTGAGTGGGGGGGGTGACATGTTTGGAAGATGAGTGGAGGATAAACTGGAGTGGGGAAAGACTTGAGAAAGGTAGATTTACCACCAGACCATTGCAATAGTCCAAGCAGGAGGTAATGAGGGTCTGCACCAGGGAGGCAGTAGTATCAGAGGAGAAAAAGGAATATTGTTTGAGATGTCAAATAACTCGAGAGATATTCCAAAGGTGTATCTGAAAGATATTATAAAGAGGGATGAGAGAGCAAGGAGCTGAGCATGATACCTAAGTTGTGAGTGCCAGGGGAAGGTGGTGGTACTTTGTAATAGTGGTGGTAAGGCAGGGATAGAATGATCAAGTATGGGTTTTCTGAGGTTGGGGAAGACATGGGCATAATTATAGGCAACATGGAAAGAGCCAGTAGAAATGGAGAGATTCAGTGAGAATGACAAAGGGGGAAATCTGTTGGAAGAGACGAACGGAATGGGATCCCTTGTTTAGATAAGAGACTTGCTTTTGTAAAGAGTAAGGCCATCTCTTCATGTGAGACGGGTCAAGGAGTAGATAGTGGCAGAAGGCATCTGAGTAGTAAGAGCTGAAGAAGAGATGAAGAGATAAAAGAGAAAAAATTGGAGCTCGTAGCAAGTAGCCTCGATTTTTTTCCTTTAAACACAAGGTAAATACATTCCTAATACCTAGACTGGGAAGGATAAAGCAAAGAGAACTATAGACACATCAATAATAAATATTGTTTCAAAATTTTTAAATAAAATCCTAACAAAAAGACCATAGCAATTTATCTTTAAAAAAGCATTCCTAAATCATGAAATTGGATTTATACCAAAGATACAAAAATGCTTCAACACCAGATAAACAATTAGGATAATAATATAATGGGAGATTCATCAACAAGGGACAAGTCCTAGGAGTCATTTGGGGAGCCAACTTCTAGAAATCTGTGGTGATGTGGAATCAGAGGAAGCTGGTTTTCCCTGTTTGAGCATGCACAGGTATTCTGTAATTGTTTTCTGCCTGTTTACCAAGTGGTAAAGAAAAGGCCTTTTGGTTGACTGCTGAGCAAGAATTGACAATGCATCCAAAAAGCTGCAACTGAACTGTGTTTTTGTCCCCTCGGTGGCTAATTATAGCAGTAAACATCAGGGTAGGGAGAGAGGTAGCCAAGCCAACATGGTGTCTCAAATCTTTCCTGCTCTTGGGTAGGGTATTGGAGAAGGTATGACTTTATGTGCTTCAAAAGGTCAGAAGAGCCAGAGGTCCAAGAACTAGAATCCATACTACTTCTTCAGCAACTGAGGAGGAGTAGGAACCAACTCAACAAGGGATCTCCACTGAGATGCATAACCTGTAGCAAAGGAATAATTTGTCCTTTACTATACTGCATTCAGAAGTGAACATAGGTGATGGAGAGGATATTAATCACTAACATACATGTACCTACTTTCTCATCTCTATAAAATCTATAAAATGATAATGATCTATACAGACCATTTGTGATGAATACAGGTGAAGGGATTCTGGAAAACAATTTTAATTATGCAAATAAAGTGACTAACATGTCACTTAGGGCATATGCCCTAAGGACATCACTGATTTTTTTAATGACTACATTTATACCAAAATCTTCATATTGTAGCAAAGAACTAGAAATGAAGTAAATAATGTAATAGCTAAACAAAATGTGGTACTTGAAAACAATGGAATATTTCTATGCTGGAAGAAATAATATGCTGAATACAGAGAAAAACAGAAACATGTGAACCGAGGCAAAAATGAAAGAAGTAGAACCAGGAAAATAAAATACACAAAATATTACTATAAATGGAAAGAAAAAACACAAACAATTGAAGATGAACATTGCAAAAGTATTTTTAAAAAATAAGCTTGATCTCAAAGAAGAGAATCATGTCCTTATTTCTTTGCAGAGGTGAAGGGTTTGTGGGCATGGAGCATTGCATATAATCTTAGATTTTTTTAATGTACTGAATAGTTTTGCTGATTTTTTTCTCTTCATTTTTTTTCTTTAAAACATTCTTTGTAAATCTGGCCTCAGACACTTAACACTTATTAGCTATGTGACCTTGGGCAAGTCACTTAACCCCAACTGCCCTGCCTTCCCCCATCCAAAAAGAAAAAAAAAAACAAAAAACAACAAAACATTCTTTGTAATAATAATGGCTCTCTAGAAGAGGGGAAGAGAAGGATACAGGGGGATATCTAGGTGTTATAGGAATAAAAAAGCAAGATATCACTAAAAATTATCTTAATAGATCCCTTTAAGCCAGAGAAATGCAAAATTCATCAGACTGACTGTCCCTGGGCTATACAGACCAGACCAGAGCAGACTAGAATAATTCATTCACTCAGATACTACATTGCCCAATCAGAGCAAAGCTCACAGCAAATAGCTCAGGATGACGCTCCAGGCAAGGCAAACTAGCTTAGCTAGTTCTTCATATATAGTAAAGCAGTACCAGTATCTCCTGCTTTTCCCTCCCAAACCAGAGGAAGCAACCAAGGGCAACAGAGACTTAGGAGAATTGTCACCTCTTGAGCTTCTGAGGATTCTGAAGGAAAATAGCTGAAATTAGTCTTCATTCAGCCAAAGATTTCTTGTCACTTGACCACTTGTGCTGTCTGTTCATATAGTTCTGACAAGTTGTATTCTGACTCATTGCTGTCTCTTTCTTCTTCCATCAGGTTCCTTAGTTTTCAATCTCAGTCTCTTCTCTACGAATTGGTTCCTTTCCTCAAATCTTTCTCCATTCTACTAGTGGTTTAAATGAAAGCCTCTTGGATCTCAGTCACTCACCTTTCACCTAATTAGTTTCCCCTTAAAAAAATCAACATTGTTTAAAAAAAAAATCATACCTCAGCTTTCAATGTTGATGAGTTCTCTTTTTTTCAGTTTTATCATCTTTGCTACTGTTTGTCTTTCATGCTCAAAGAAAACCAAAATCACAAAACAATGTCAGGGTCAATGTATAATGTGTCAAGCTTCAGTCATAATTGTAGCTCTTAAGTTTGGTTTTTTTTTTTTTTTTAGCAATGGGGTTAAGTAACTTGCTCAAGGTTACACAGCCAGTTATTATTTCTGGGTGTGGTGCTGAGTATCTGAGCCCGGATTTGATCCAGGTTATCCCGACTCTGGAGCCAGTGCTCTTACTCGCTGTGCTACCTGGCCACCCCAGCTCTTAAGTTTTCAACTCAGTCTTCCATCTCATTTTGTATACCTCACCTGTATTTTAATACTCATATTTTTCTAGTTTTCAATAAATAGTTCTTTCTCTGTCCCCTTTAAACCACCAAACTGTTCACATTCACGAGACATCATCTTACATTATTTACACAGTGTTTTGAATCTCTGTATTTATACCACAGCTCATTTTCTGTCCAAAACTGCTCAAATTCCATCTGAAGGTTGTGATTCTACATATACATAGTTTAGCACATTTAAAAATCAAACTGCTTTTCAAACTCCTTTCAGAAATCAAAATATTCATCTGTAACAGTGTCAATAGGTTACATCCTATAACTATTTAAATTTTTTTCTTTTTATAAAGGTACTTTTTTGCCCTTCCAGCACTAAATTGCTTCATATGAAAAGAGCTTTAAGGGAATAGCACATTGAAAGAAGAACATTAAATATAGACCAGTAGAGGAAAAGATTTTAAGGAGATTGGAAAGGTAGGAAAGAAATAGGTTTTGAAGAACTTAAAATGACAAACAATGAATTCTATATAAGGTGTCTCAATTACTTTTACTAGATTAAAATTGCACTAAGACTTCTGGGATATCCTGTATTTTATCCTGGAAGTAACAAGAGAGCTACTAGAATTTACTGAATGGAGGTGGCTGGGGGTAGTGGGATTTGACATGATCACTTTGGTAATTGTGTGGAGGATAGATTGGAATGGAGAGAGATTTAAGGAAAGTAACCAATTAGAAGGTTATTACAAGGGTCTAAGTGATGACCTGAACTAAGGTAGTTGTTATGTGAGTGGAAAAAAGGTGATATATTTGAGATACGTTGTAAAGAAAGAAATTCCAAGGTTTGGAAACTGATTGGATATGTAGGAAGAGAAAGAGGGAGGATTTGAGGATATTACCAAAATTGTGAACCTCAATAACTAGAAAGATTGTAGTGCCCTTGATAGAAATCTTCAAAAGTGGGGAGGATTTAGATGGAAAGAAAATGAATTCTGTTTTGCATATCTTGAATTTGAAATGCCTATGAGACGTCCAGGACAAAATGTACAATAAGCAATTAGAGATGTGGGATTGGAGCTTAGGAGAAAAATGGAATAAATGATCTGAAAATAATCTGCATTGATTACCATAACTATCCATGGAAGGGAGTAAGGTATGAGAAGACTGGAAATGTAGGAATGGGCCAGGTTACAAAGGGCTTTAAAAGCCAAACGGTGAATTTAATATTCAATCCTGGAAGTGATAGGGAGTGCCTAGAATTTATTGAATAGGGAAGATGACATGGTCAGACTAGTGCTTTAAGAAGATGACTTTGATAGTTGAATGGATGGACTGGAGTGGGAAGAGAGTTGAAGCAAGGAGTTCAACCATTTTACTATTATAACAATCCAGGCATAAGGTAAATAGGACCTGTATAAGAGTGGTGGCAGTAACAGAGAAAAGAAGGGAGCATATATAAGAGGTATTATGAAGACAGAATCTTACAGATAGATAGACAGATAGATAGATAGATAGATAGATAGATAGATAGATAGATAGATAGATAGATAGATAGATACCGTGTTTCCTCGATAATAAGACACTGTCTTATTAATTTTTTTGGAAAGAAAAACACCAGAGGGCTTATTTTCAGGGGAGGGCTTATGTTGTCCTGCCTCAGCTCTCCTCCGAGGCACTGCTCTCAATGGCGCCAGCAAGCAAATCACTGGGGAGAACAGGATGACGCACTCACTGCTGCAGCTCTGATTGGATGCAGCTCAGAACGCAGCGTGCGTTTCACCCGGGGAAGGGGGGGGGGGCGGTGCATACAGAGGGTACCGTAATGTAGCGTGTAGCGCAGGGGATCACCTTCACCTTCACTACAGTAGCAAGCTCAATGGGTATTATTTTTGGGGGAGGGCTTATTTTAGAGGAATCTTACACAGTAAGGGGAGGGCTTATTTTCGGGATAGGTCTTATTATCGGGGAAACACGGTAGATAGATAGATGGCAATAGATTGGATATGGGAGGGGGTGAAAAAGAGTCACAAGTCAAGGACAACACCTAAGCTGTCAGTCTAGGTGACTGGGAAGATGGCGGTACTTTCAATAATAAAAGCAAAATTAGGAAGAGATCATGTCCAGAAGCTAAAGTGATCTACTTTCTGCTTTTATCTCACTGCCACCAATTCAGTACAGAAGGCATTGGAATTGAAGCATTAGAACTGACCAACTTACTTCCTGATCCCTTATCTCACATTATCATGATAACTTAAAAGTTGTAGCCCAAGTCTCCCAGGAAAAGAACATCAAAGAGTAACAGACACAGACCCATCCATCAAGTCAGGATGAGCAAAAAGGGTAGACAGAATCCATCAGAGACTAGAAGAGAGTCCATACCACAGAAGCTAGCAGAAGCACTGATAAACAGATGTAAAGCTTATGAGCACTGAAAAAGAAGCCATGTTGGGGAAAATGTGAGTAAACTGAAGAAAACATCAAGTGTGACAAAAAAAAATACTTTATGGTAAGACAAGAACAAGAAATCCAAGATGAAAAGAATAACTCCACAACTAAAAGAAGAGCCACACAGGGCGGCCAGGTAGCACAGCAATTAAGAGCACTGGCTCCAGTGTCGGGATGACCTAGGGATCGAATCCCGGGCTCAGACACTTAGCACCCAACCAGAAACACCTGGCCGTGTAACCTTGAGCAAGTTACTTAACCCCAATTGCTTAAAAAAAAAAAAAGAGCCACAGGAGGAAAAAAATGGCTTGAGCATAAGAACTACTAGAATAATTGAATGAAGTGAAAATATGAGATTTTAGAAGGAAATTAGAATTGAAATAAGAGTTCTGGAAAGGAAAAATTATGAGAATAAATAACTTAAAATAAAAGTGGAAAACTTTACCCAAGCATGGGACTCCATGAAAAAACAGAATGAGACAATTAGAATTCAATGATCCCATGGGATAAGAAGAAATATTAACACGAAATCAGAAGATTGAAAGAAAAAAAAATCATTCAAGGCACCTATTATTAAAAACATCTGACCCAGAAAATAGGCATGAGAGATAATTTAAGAATCACTAGACTGCCTAGAAGCCATGAACAGAAAAAAAAAAAAAGAATGCCATATTTCAAGAATTTTTTTAAAACTGCCCAGATCTATAAGAACTAGAGGGCAAATTAAAAATAAAATCCATCACCAATCACCTTCTGAAATAAACTCCAGACTTAAAACCCAGAAAGGTCATATCCAAAGTCTAGAGTTTCAGAAGCAAAGAAAAAATACTATAAGCAGCCAGAAAGAAAAGAGTTCAGGAATCAAGAAACCAAAGTTAGGATCCCATAAGATTATGCAAATACAACAAAGAAAAGGAAAACTTGGAATGAACTATTCCAAAAGGCAAAATAAAAAGGACTTTGGCAATAATTTGTCCCATAAAATTAAGTATAATACTATGGGGAGAGGGTCATTTAATAGAAGATAGGAAAAAAATAGGTAAAAAATGATTTTATCATAGAAAATGCCTATTAGACAACATACCAAAATTTTTGGGATGCAGCCAAAGCAGTCCTTAAGGAAAAATTTATATCCCTAAACATTACCAATGTTTGGTACAGTACCAATATTGATTTAACAGTACCAATATTGATTGGTCATGCATCTACTCTGAACTGAGAGACACCCAAATGTTAGATCCCAAACAAGAAAGTAACCCTACAATAAGTCAAACTAAAGTCTCAGAAAAAAAAAATGTCCTAGCCACAAAGATTACAATAGAAACAAACACAAATATAAAGAAACAAATAAGAGATGTAAAATGGAGTGCCTAGGGAGAAAAGAATGGAAAGGAAAATTTAGACCTTAGAATGGATATGGGAAACCTTACCCAAGAATGGAATACCCTGAAAATGTCAAACATAAAATAATGACTTAATGAGACAGCAAAAAGTATTAAAAGAAAATCCAAAGATTGGGGGGGGGGGGAAGAAAAAAAGGCGAGGAAAATAAAAAAAAAAATAACAAAACAAGTCAGAGAGAGATCATCTAAGAATTATTGGACTATCTGAAAATCATGACCAAAACATGCTTGGATATTATAATTCAATAAATGATAAATGAAAACGCTCAAGATCTCTTAGAACCAGAAGACAAAGTAAAAATGGAAAGAATCTACCAGTAACCTCCAAATTAAGACCCAAAATGAAAACTTCTAAGAACATCATAGCCAAAATCCACAACTTCCAGATTAATCAATCAATTAGAAAGGCAGCCAAAAGGAAAAGAACAAGCACCAAGATCCACAGTCAGGATCACACAAGACTCAGCAACTACCAAAAGAACAAGCTACACTCAGATACTTAAATTGGTTGAGTGGTTCTTGTCCTTTGTTCTCAAAGAGGACCAAAATGGCATCACAGTGGAGAGTCAAGTTACAGGGTGTGTAACCAACTGTGGCTTATCAGAATAATACAAGCTCTGCATGTTCTACCACAGGCAGGGCACAAATAGTCCATGTGAACATTTGGGGTGGATTCTCTAAATTTGCACATCTCACATTTCCTCTGAGCTGCTTCGATTCTGCTTTGCTCATAGAGCACAGCACCTTCTCTGATGTGGGCACGCCATGCTGGGCGATCCTCTGCCAGTGTCTCAGATGCCACACAATCAATTCTAAAGTTCTTGAGAGAGACCTTGAGAATGTCCTTGTGTCACTTTTTCTGACCATCATGTGCGTGCTTGCCCTATGTGAGTTCTCCATAAAATAGCCTTTTTGGCAAGCATAGGTTTGACATTTAAACAACATGGCTTGCCCTACAAGTTACACTCTCAGCAACAGAGTTTGAGTGCTTGGCAGTTTAGTTCAAGAAAGGCCCTCGGTATCTGGTATCTATCCTGCCAGGTGATGTTCAGAATCTTCCTAAGACAATTCAAATGGAAGTGGTTCAGTATCCTGGCATGACACCAGTAGACAACAGCTCTGTAGACCTTCAGTTTGGTAGTCAGTCTAATACCACTTCTCTCCCATACTTTCCTTTGGAGCCTCCCAAAACTAGCTCTGGCAATGTGTGCATCAACCTCATTGTCAATGTGTATATTCCTGGAAAGTGCACTGCCAAGGTAAGTGAACTTATCCACAGCATTCAAAACTTCTCCATTTGCTATAATTGATAGTTCCACATATGAATGGTGTGTGTGGTGGTAGCTGATGGAGTACCTGTGTTTTCTTGGTGTTAATTGTTAGGTCAAAATTAGAACAAGCAGCAGCGAATTGATCCATACTTTGTTGCATCTCAGCTTCAGAGGGTGCATTGAGTGCACAATCATCTACAAACAGAAAATCATGCATCAATACTCCCCTTCACTTTGGTCTTGGCTTGTGGACTTTTCAATTTGAAGAATTCACCATCTGTTCAGTAGCTGACCTTGAGGCCATGTTCATCCTCATTGAAGGTGTTTATTTGATAACATGGCTGAAAACATCATGCTAACAAGCATGGGAGAAAGTATACAATCTTGTTTCACTCCATTGATGACTGGGAAAGCATTAGAGCACTGTCCATTACTGAGAACCCGGGCAAGTATGCTGTCATGATGTCATGAAACTGACGCAGAATAGGGGCAGCCAGGTGCTGCAGTGAATAAGAATGCCGGCCCCGGAGTCGGGAGGACCCGGGATCAGTTCCTTAACAGATACTTAACAGCCACACAAAAAAGCTGGCCGTGCAACCTTGGGCAAGTTACTTAACCCCAATTGCTTTAAAAAGAAGAGAAGAGAAGAGAAGAGAAGAGAAGAGAAGAGAAGAGAAGAGAAATTGATGCACAATGCTTATGAACTACGGGCAACCAAATTTTGACATAATTTTTCATAAACCCTCACAACAAACTTGACAGTACCAAGAGCCTTGGTCAGACCTACAAACATTGTGTAAGGCACTCTGCTGCCACCCTAAATAAGAGATCTTGCTAAGCATTGCAAAAGGCAAAAAATAGTATCTTAATATCAGAGAAAACTAAGATCCTATAAAGGGAAGAAAAAAAAAGGATGTTTAATAATTTACAGGATTTCCAATCATTCCTGATAAAAAGCCCACCACTGACTGCAAGTTATTTTGAAACAGAAACATAGGAGCCAAGGGAAACATAGAAAGTGACACACATTTTGTTCAAATGGAAGGGACCGCTGTAGTATGGATGAATTCTTTATGTACTAACAGGGACATAAGAAATGACTGTCTTCTCAGAAATGCTGGTATGATCAAGTGTCACAGAGAAAGGCAAAAAAGAAAGCATGCCTGGGGGGAGTTTTGTTCGGTCTTAGAAGACAGAAATGAGGAAGCAAGATTTTACTTGGGAAGGAAACACTATCACAAAATTGAGATGTGTAAGGTGAGAAGTATTTAAAAATATGGGGAAAAGGGAGGAAGGAATAGGCATCCTATGAACCTTATTTTCATTTGTACTAGACAACTGAAACATATACACAGAGAGAGAGATTTCACTATATAAATACATTAAATTCAAAAGGGAAATAGGAAGGGAGAGGGAGAAAGGAAGAGAGAAAAGAAGTTTAAGATTGCATTATAGATATAGAAACAATCAAAAGTACAACAAATTCCAACATCAGAGGAGGAGCTACGAAAAAAGAGAAGTAAATGAAAAGTAAGAAAAAGTTAAAACCTGGTACTGGGACAGAGCTAGAGGAATAGAAGAAGGTAAACAACAAAAACAAGCTACATCATTAATAGATTACAAGTATTAGGAAAACTTCCTCTATTTTAACCACCTTCTTATTGGTAAAGAGGAAGCTAGAGCAAAAGAATGATAAAAAATCCAAGAGAACAGTGTGAGGGTGAATAAACAATTAGTAATCACTAATGGTGAACAGGGATGAGATAAATTCACCCATAAAACTGAAGAAGACAGAAATATGGATTAGAAAGCAGGACCTAAACATTTTTTGCTCATTAAACAAACTCAAAACATAAAGATTCATATAAATTGAAAGTTGGGGGCTAAATTTCTTATGATTCTTATCAACTAAAAAAAACAGGGGTAGCAACCATGATTTCAGATAAAGCTATTGTAAATATAGGCATGATTAAAAGAGATAAGCAGAGAAATGACATTGTGCTTAAAAATACTGTAGATAATGAATTAATATCAATACTTAATCATATACATGCAGCAAGTATCAAAGTACCTAAATACTTACAGGAAAATTTAATCAAATTGCAGAGAGAAATATTCATTTAACAATGTAGTCGACAAATTTAGATCTAGACAAATCTAATTAAATATAAAAAAGAAAGTACTTAAGAACCTGAAGAGAATTTTGGAACATTGGAAATAATAGATTGCTAGTGATTGGTGAACAGGAATACAAAGGAGTTTTCATTCCTCTCAGCCATTCCTGGAACCTTTACAAAAATTAAGCATGAATTGGGTCATAAAGACCTCACCAAAAAATACAGAGAAGCAGAAACACTAAGGACCTCATTTACTAATCACAATTCAATAAAAATTACATTCAAACAAGGTCCTTTGAAGAAAGAATTAAAAATTGGAAACTAAATTACTCCTAAAGAACTGCTGAGTCAAAGAAATAAGTATAAAAAATAAAAAATTTCATTTAAGAAAATTAAAATAACGATACAATATATCAAAACTCATGTGATGTAGCTAAAGTAGTCTTTAAGGAAAATGTATATTTACAAAAAATTGGACATGCAACTTAAAAAAGCCTAGAACAATAACAAATCAAAACCTCAACAACTAAACATAAAAAAAGAAATTAACAATGAAAAACAAAAAAATTTAATAAAACCACTGAAATTAAACTAGGAGCTGATTTTCTGGAAAAATAAAATAGTTAGCCAATATGCTTTATTTAAAAAGCAAAGAAAATCAAATTATTTGTGCCAAAAAGGAGAATTAACAATTGAAGAGAAAATCAAGGAAATCATCAGAAACTATTTTGACCAATAATATGCTAATAAAAATGATAACTTTGAAGACATAAATGACTGGGTGAATACTTACAAAGATATAAAATTAACAAAAGAAGAAACAGAATATTGAAATAGTCTAATATTAGAAATAAAAAAAGAAATTGAACGTCATAAATGAACTTCCAAGGAAAAATACTCCAAAAACCAGATGTATTTACAAGTGAATTTTATCAAACATTAAAAGAACAATTAATTCCACTATTAGATTTTACATGCTGCAATTCTATTGAATTTGTTGATTTGCTTCAATTATATTATCTGACTTTTTAGAGTTTTCTAAGTCATAATCTATAAATCATCTGCAAAAAGCAATAATTCTGTTTCTTTCTTTGTTCATGCCTATTTCCATACTTGCTTTCTTGTTTTATTGCTATAAACTATGTATATCACCAGCAAAACCCAGAAGAGATAGAGAAATTCTATATGTAAATAACTGAAATTTATAAGACTAAGAGATATTTACCAATTATATAAGTGATCAAAGGGTAGGAATAGGCAGATTTTTTAATAATTAATTTTTTAATTTAAAAAATCTATTTCCTCTTCTCCTACCTCTCTGTGCTGCTACTGAGGAAAAAGAAAAAAAAATATTTTTTTCCGTATAAAAATTTTTATATTTGCTTTTTAAAAAATGTTGAGTTCCAAATTCTCTCCCTACAGTTTGATATAGATTATACATGTGCAGTCACATGCAAAACATATTCCATATTTATACCATACTGCAAAAGAAACCCTCCCGCCAAAAAAAAACAACAAAAAAAAACAAGAAAAATAATATTCAAAAAGTATGCTTCAATCTGCATTCAGACTCCCATAAGTTTTTTCTCTGGAGGCGGCTAGCAAAAAATAAAACTCTTATGACAAATATGCATAGTCAAGAAAATCACATTTACCATGGCCAAACAACGAGTGTTTTCATTCTGATCCTTGAGGTCATCATCTTTCTGTCAAGAGTCTGGAACCATGTTTCATCATCAGTCCTCTGGAATCTTAGTTTTTCATTACTTAAAGTCTTTCAAAGTTGTTTTTCTTTATAATGTTGATGTTATTGTATAAATTGTTCTCCTGGCTCTTCTCTTTTCCATCTGAACAAGCAGTTTTCTGAAGAAGAAGAAATCTAAGCTATCAACAACCACATTAAAAAAAAAAAGCAGTGTCAGTAACAATTTTTAAAATGCCAATTAAGACAACTCTGCTGTTCTACTTCACACCTATAAGAATTACAAAGATAGGGGGGGAAATGGCAGTTGTTGGAGGAGCCTTGGAAAACAGGAACTAAATTCCAATATTGGAACTGCACCCTTAGAGTCACTAAGCTGTGCATACCTTTTGACCTAGCTATGCCACTAATAAACACATAAAAATGACAAAGAACCCATATGTACAAAATTCCTCATTGTAGATTTTTGTACAGTTGTAAAAAAAAAAAAACTATTGTTTGTTCTTCATTTTGTAAGAGAACCAAGGACATCATGGTGTGATGTCTTGTGCCTGAATTGGACTTAAGTGAGGCAGAGTTGTTCAAAATCATCAGCCGCACTCTCTCTTCCAGAGTCACTGAAATCCAATGGCAAGACAAAAGTCAAGATGATTGGTAATGGCCCAGGATGTGGTGGATGACCCTGGCATGTTTGATGTCTGACCAAGCTCTAAGAGCTACACAGTGCCTGCTTCAACCACATTCATGGCCTTTGGAACAAATTATTCTCCTCTGCCCATTCTGCTGGGGGAAGTCTTCACATGCTTGGGGTATTAGAAACTAAGAGTGTGCCCTCCCATGGGGAACAGCTAAGCAAACTGGGGTAACAGAATAATATAATATAATATATAATATAATAACAGAATATTATAATACCATAAACAGCTTCAGAGGAGATTTGGATAACATCCTTAAATTGATGCACAGTGAAAAGAGCAGAACTAAGACAACATTGTACATACAGTCCATGACAGGATTATAAAGACAAACTCTGAAAGACTTTAGAACCCTGAACAATGCAATGACAAGCATAATTCTAGATGATCAAAGATGAAGCATGCTACCACCTCCTGTTGGAGGTGATGGACTTAAAATGTAAAATAAAACTTTTTTTTTTTGACATGGTCAGTGTGGGAATTTTGTTTTGAGGGCTTTCTTTTTCTTCCTTTTTTTTTTTAATTGTTCAGCTGAAGGTGGGGGGAAGAGTGGGAGGGAAAGAAAATTAACCCTTTTAATTGGAAAAATAATGATAAAATTAGATTAGAAAAAACTTGGAATTTCTGGGTTGTATTAACAAATAAGGGAAAGGGCTAAATACTTTCTGTAATCATCACCACCTCTCAAACCTCCACAAAATAATAATATGCAAGAGATTTCAGGTGTCTCCACGGTCTAAGAATCCTAATGGAGTAACAACCGAATGAACTCCCCCAGCAACCACCGTGTTCTGCAGAACTGCAGAAGACCACCTCTTGCAGGAGATATCTGGCAGCCCTTCCTGAACGTGGAAAGTATAAATCCAGAAGCTTACACTGCCTGGAGCTCAGTGTGGCAGTACACTGGGCTGCAACGGAACTCAGTCCGTGAACTACCAGAATGTGTGTGGGTCTCCACCAGCCCTGAAGAAAAGGGGACTGGAAATGAGTTGGAGATGATTCTTTCCACTCAGATGTCACTTGGGGCAAAGACTGATAACTGTTGTTCAAATGCCAAATGTATGCCTGTCAAAAAGACTATTTTATGGATAACTTACAGAGGGCAAGCATTCACATGATGGTGATAAAAAGCAATACAAGGACACTCTCAAGGTCTCTCTTCAGAACTTTGGAACTGATTGTGTGACGTCAATCTGAGTCACTGGCACAGGACCGCCCAGCTCGGTGTGCCCTTCTCAAAGAAGGTGCTGTGCTGCAATATGAGCAAAGCGCTACTGTAAATTGTAAAGGAAATGTAAAACGTGCAGATTTAGAGTATCTAGCCCAAAAGTTCACATGGACTACTTGGGCCCGACCTGTGGTCGAGCATTTTGAGCTCGTGTTGGTCTGATCAGCTACAGTAGGACATACCATAACCTGACTCTAGCATAGTGATGTCATTTTGGTCCTCTGAGAACAGAGGACAGCAACCAACCATGTTAGGTAAAAGGGATTACTCTGGAGACGATAACATGGTGAGTAATGAAAATTCAGGAGAGTCAACCATCAGGGAGCTCTAGAGTCAAATTCACACCAGGCTTTGCAATCAGCCTGGTACCAAGGAGCCACCTCCCAGACCCTGCTTTTCAGTGACTGAGATGAGGACTCATCCAGCAGTCAAACCAAACTTGAATGTGAATTTGGAGGGAACCAATGTTATATAGAAACTCTGTTAAGTCTGAACCCACTCTCTTAAGGGATCAAGGTGGGATAGGGAGAGTTTATCCATCAAGGTGTTGGAGAAGAAATATCACTACTTCTAAGCTATTATCTGAGTAAATATGTTCTTGTAAAAGCTAATTCATATTCACTGCTTAAATGGAACTGAAGTATTAGTCACAGGAAGCTTAAAATGGGAGAAACTCACCCACAATGTGGGCATGAACTGATGGCTTTAGAAAATGACACTTTTAATCCCTTAGGTGTAATCCTAGAACCCTGAGGTGGAGATGCCCAGAACATACACCCTACACCTCTCAAAGTGATCTTATATACACTGTAAATGTTGGTCTCTTGGTTCTGTTTTTTTCACTCTTTGTCACTTCATCTTTTCCCATGTGCCCCTGAATTCTTCATATTCATCATTTCTTACAGCATAGTGATATTCCATTATATTCATAAATATTTGTTCAGTCATTTCCCAATAATTGTTTACTTAAATCCATGAAAAATTTGACAAAGTTATTTTATGTTATTCTCATGGACAAGATGGTACAGTTTGGTAAATTTGGAACTGAAGCCAAAAAATACTGATCAGCAGGTCAATAAAGCTAGAAGAAAATTTCTAGTTTGTTCCAGGAATTTGTCCTTGTCCCTGTTCTGTTCAGTGACTTGGATGAAGGCCTAGATGTTTGGAAGGACAGCTAACAAGTTGGACAACAGAATTAGGATCCAAAAAGGTCTTATAGGTCTATAACAACAATCTTAATCTAATGAGATTAACTTCAATGGGAATAAAAGAAAAGACCCTACATTTGAGTTTCTAAAAATAAACCACGTAAATGTAGGATGGGGAGATACAACTAGACAACAATTCATAAAGAAAAGATCTGGGGATTTTAGTGAACTTCAAGCTCAATTTGAATCAGCAGTATAAGGCCCAGCTAAAAAAGCCAACACAATTCAATAGACAGACTTTGAAGAAAGGATAAAAATTTTTTGAAGACTAAATAACTTTATCCTAAAGAACTGGTGAGTAAAAGAAAAATCCAACAAACAATGAAGAATTTCACCAAAGAAAATGACTATAATGAAACAACATGCCAAAAATTTTAGGATTTAGCCAAAACAATCCTTAAAAGAGAATATACACACATGTGTGTATATATATGTGTGTGAATTTGTGTGTGTATGTATATATGTGTATATATGCGTATATAATACATTTTCATCTACAAAAGAGAGAAAAAGAGTGAATTATATATGCAACTAAAAACATTAGAAAACCAACAAATTAATAACTCTGGCAAAACACCAAAATAGAAATTCCCGAAAATCAGACGAGAATACTAAAATTGAAAGCAAAAAATCATTGAATTAATAAATAAAATTAGAATATGTTTTGGGGAGGCTAGGTGGCGCAGTGAACACAGCACTGGCCCTGAAGTCAGGAGGACCTGGGCTCGGATTCGGCCTCAAACACTTAACACACACACACACAAAAAAAACCTAGCCGTGTGACCTTGGGCAAGTCAACCCCAATTGCCCTCCAAAAAGCAAAAAAAAAAAAGATGTTTTTTAAAAAACAACACAAGATAAAGTATTAGTGGCTCTGATATTTAAAAAGAAGGAAACCAAACTGTATTATAAAAAATGGTGCATGTATTAGGCAGTTGAATTAAGTTTCTGAAGGATTTTTAACAATTTTCTGTCAGTCAATCTCCAAAGAGTTTTTAAGTCAACTTGCATTTCTTGGTTCTAACAGCATTGTTATCACATATTCAGTAATAACTCCTAAATCTGAGAAGAGTTCTTAAGTCTCTTAAATTCTACTTTTTCAGAATCACAGCTAACTTCTTGTTAGAATATAATTTGACACACAAACCCTTTATAGAAACTCTGAAAAATGGGCATTTAGGCATTTAGCTATTGACAACTTCAGAGCAGCTTCCTACCCCCACTCCAATACTTTCGTTGGTCTTTCTTCATGTTCTTCCAGTGTCTTTCTAAAAACAAACATCCCTTCCAAGTAGTTTATGTCACCAACAGTTTTATCCATTAGCCAAAAGAAAGTAGTAGGTGCCTTTGAGATACCTGGGGGCTACATTCAAACTGGTAAAATCCAGTTGGACAAATGAAATCAGTCTTTTCTTTGCTTCGTCCATAGTAATATGAAAGTATCCAATAAACAAACCCAAGACTGAGAAACCCTTGCTACCTAGTAGAATATGCAAGGCATCTTGAACCTACGGCATAGCATACAGGTCCACTTTGATTCTCTGACTCAATGTCTGGTATACAAAGTATATACATGTTCTTATCTTTCCATTCTTCTTTTGTACCATTCCTATTGGTGAGGTATAAGAACTGCTGGACTCTGTGATAGCACTATTGACCAGCATTTCTTTGACATGATTTCTAAAGTCTTTCATCACGGAAAGAGGAACTTTCCTACATCTTTCCTATAATGTTCATGAATTGGTGATTTGTATTTTATGGGTTATTCTTCAAAGATATCCCACATCCCACTCATGAAGTGAGCACGTGGTTGATCCCTTTTTGAACTTTGGTCTCAACCAATCCTTACCTTCTTTTGGCACTGTGGAGTCATGAAAGTCAAATATCTCGTGTGGTGGGAGCAATAGACTAACCCCTGTCTACACAAAAGTTGTTAGTTGTTTGTTTGTTTTTTAAAAGGAATTAAAATTGTCCTCAAGAGTTGATTGCCTGAGAAATCTATAGGTTCAAGTTGTCATCAATTCCTAGATACTCAAGTCCACAATATCCATGAGGACTCCAGGTAGTTTCTGGTGATTAGTTGGCAGACCATACTCAGGCAATGGAACCACATCCTTGTTGAATGCCCCTCTCCAACTGTGGATAAGTAAATATCCTTTTTCAAAAATGCTGAATGACCTATGAGTGTCTAATTTTACTCCAATATTAAATAAACTACCAAGGAAATTACCTGAGCCAGGCCCAGTCTAGAAGACTTCAGGATTTAATCCAGAGTTTGAAAAAGTCAGTGCTCCTGGCACATATTGTCTATGAGCCTCTACAAAGTCTGAATAGATGGTCAAAGTGCACAGGTACTAAGTGCCAGCTTATTGCTTACAGTATCCTGCTATTATTTTAAATATAATTGGTTCCAATCAATGCCAACTTCAGTGACCGCTGATGGGTCTGGACATACTATAGAGTATCTGTTTTCTTACTGACACTAACAATTTCCTTAGGAGACTTCAAACTCACCTTCACATTTCAAAAATATGATTAGTCTTTATCACTCAATTTACCAAGTTCAAGCCCTGTCATTGGCTTTAAATGTTTTTTTTTTTTCTTAAATGTCTCTCCAAAAAAAATTATCAGAAAATGATAGCAACTTCTGGTACACTGTCAAGGACAGCATTGCATTCCACATTCTCAACTCTCACCATCACCTCTTTTTGGGATTCTATGAGTTCAAGTAATAGACCTGGAATGGAATAATAATAGACCTATAGGCAACCAATGATAATTAATGTCAGTGTAACTGCCTTGAAATCCAGAGTGACCTCTTTTCTCTGGCCTTGACTAAGCCTCCTAAAGCTAGATCAGATTTTTAGCTTTGTATGACCAAGTCTATGTTCTATAGCAGGGGTGGGGAACCTGCAGCCTTAAGGCCACATATGGCCCTCTAGGGTCTTAAGCGAGGCCCTTTGACTGAATCCAAACTGGATTTGTTCTGTGAAGTTTGGATTCATTTAAAGGGCCAAACTTGAGGGCCTAGATGGTCACAGGTAGTCTCAAGGCCACAGGTTCCCCACCCCTATTCTATAGTATTTCCAAAATGTGTATGACCACTTAATCCAGAATTATAATAGGAGTACGTTTCTCTGGTTATAACCTAATGGAGTTGTTCTTGTGTCAGACCTTTATGCTCTTCATACCAATATATAATTATTAAAACAAAGCAGATTCCAGAAAAGCAACAAAGTAAATTCCAAGATTCCAGTCAGCTTCATAGAAAAGATCTGATGTAGTAAACTACATAAATTTATTATTATCAATAATATTCCAAAGTTTTAAAAAAAAAAATAGGAGAAGCAACCAGAGAAACCTGGAGAAAAAGTTGAGACCCAAGGACTAGCCCCAATGTGAACCAAATTTTTAACACACTGCCAACTTGGTAGATAAAGTCTCCCAGTACAGCAGAAAAGCCCAAATGACTGCAGTCATTCTCCTCTATCCCCTTTTGTACTTAGTTATCTTTATATTTGGAATATCTACATAAACATAGACATGTATGTATATACACATATATACAGGTGTCCATCTAAGATATATACATATTTCTACATATTCTTTTCCTAGGGGAACAAAAGTTCAACTTACAGATCCCTTTTGTTGCTGTTTATTTCTCCTGCTTATCACCTAGGGCTGGCTTAGAAAGTAGTCACAGCCAGCTCCACTGGGTTTATGATTTCTGGGGAAGCCAATCATTCAGCTGCCACTACCACACCACTCCGGGGAGAGGAAATATATGTATCTCCTGCTCTAGTTCCAGACTCTTCTTCTCCTCTTCCCCCCAATCAAATGTAAACAGCCAAACAAAACAAATTCCCACACTGGCTATATCCAGAAACATATGCCTCATCCTACATCGTGTATCTCATCACCTGCTTTCAGGAAGAGGTCAGCATATTCATCATCAATCCTCTGGAATTGTGCATGGCTAGTGCATTGATGAGAGCTCTAGAGTCCTTTTCTCCCAACAGTCATTGGACCAAATAGAAAGTCAAATTCAAGTTATGGAGCTTTTTTTTGTTGTTTTGTCAGAGAATATCCAGTATCAAAGAAGGAATATGCAGAAAACACCCTGGGTAGTAGAGTATTGTACAGCATAATCCATTAGCCAGTGCTAAATTTCCGACTTGTCCTTCTTCTTGGACAAGGTGGGAGGTGGGCAGTTAAAACAAAATTTCATACCTGAGATTTGCAGGGGGAAGAGAAAATGTCTCTGAGGGAACAGTCTCATCAAACCAGGTCAATTCAGCACCACCATTTCTCATCATTCTTCCCCCTGGCACCAGCCACGCTGCTTAATAGGGAGAGGCTCTCCATATGTTTCCAAGATGGAAGATGCACCTACATACACCAATACTTCCAGCATCTCTCTTCCAGAACTCTCTGGGAATAATCTCAGATACCTTCATACAGGTCATGACTTCAGCAGCTCATGGAATCCTAAAAAAAGTGCCTGCATCTATGGTTACCTTTACAAAGAGATAGATTCTAATGTAGGGTTAGAATTTTTTTTTTTTAATTCATGGAAGAGGAAAAAAAAGGAAGCTCAAAAGGAAATAAAATTTGCAAACAACTTGTATGTACAAGATATATAGAGGATCAATTTGGAAACAGTCCTCAGAGGGAAAACAATATATGCATGTGTATGCATGTATATGCATGTGTATGTGTACGAAAGTATGAAAGATAGTTCTCCTGAACACTACCTCGGTCAAACATCTGGAATTTCCTGTTTAGTTATAGGTATTACATTTAGAATTATGTTCTAGCATAGCCAAAGGACACATGATTGACGACTTTAAGGCACCAAAGATAATTGGAGACCTTGCCATACAAGGATAAGCTGAAAGAATTAGAGATGTTTTGCTAGAGTAGAAAAGACTTGGGTGGGTCATGAGAGCTCTCTTCAAGTGTTCAGAGGGCTATGATGTAGGGAGGAAAAGAAGTAGAAACTTAAGAGGGTAATAGCTGGACAAGGGATTACAGTGATTACATCTGTACTCTTTATACTAGACCCAGGAACAAGAAGATGAAGACATGCAGATTTTTGCCTCAATATAAGAAAAACTTTCCCCAAAATCAAAGCTGTCCAAAAATGAAATGGGGTGCCTTGGGAAGCAGCAAGTTCCCTATGACCTGATTCAGTAAATGGAGGTTTAGTGACTCCTTGCTGAGAATGTTTTCCTTTGTTAAATCCCTTCTTGAATATAGACTAAATTATACCTTTATATTTATATTTATATTTTATATTAAATTATATATATATATATATACCTTTGAAGTATTTTCTGTCTCTGAGATTCTGTGATTCTATGGGCATTGAGGAAGTGGGGAGGCTATAGGATGCAAATATATATGAAAGGCTAGGAATGTTATTAGGCCCCCCGGGATTGGTTTTGTTCCTTTGCCTTTTCATAGTCCCATTCATTTTCAAGAAAATCAAAGGAATTTTGGAGTTAAGAAACCTAGAGGCATTGAATTCCAAGAGTCCTTGGCAGTATGCTAGAAGATTATCCTTTAAGTGGATGTTGAGTGGGAAAAGTTTAGCAACTTGAAAAGTTTAGCGGGGAGTTACACAGATTCTCCGATCCTAAGTGATCCTAATGAGGCCCCTGACCAAAACATGGCCCTTGGTGACCAAGAGCTGAAAAACAGGTTTAAGCCTGAGTGAGTTAGCTAGCTGGAACTTCATTGTGTTCCAAACAGATTGGCACATAGAGCAAAGAATCATCTGTGTAGGAAACCGGCATTTCAGCAAAGGTCTACTTTTCTACAGTGAAAACAAGTACCTCAAGTACTAGTACCTCAAGTGAGAACTGAAGATAGAAACAGAAAGAAGCTCTATAATTTCAATCACGGTGGATCCACTTTTCACAGCAAACAGCATCAGACAAGAAGCGATTAGAGACCAGGAGGTAGCATGTGATAAAGACTATACATAGCCATAGCACATGCCCAAAAGAGACTGTGCATCCCACAGAGATTGCATACTGCCCAAGCCCCAAGAAACAACACGACGGCCTCACCAAAAGAAATCCGTGAATCTCCAAGAGTACAGATGTGAGCTGTCTAGCTACATGTATGCTCTGTCCACACATGTTCCATATGTGTATGCGCCAGGAAATTCTTGAAGACTCTGAATGGGAGAAAGTTGTCAAGGGAATTAAAAGAAGGAATTTTTGGGGGGAAGGTCTTTACATTAAAGGCTCCCCAACAAATCAATCTTTTTTTTTTTTAATAAAGAAGAGAAAAACTGTAAATAGCTCTAGATATCAAAAGGACCTCAGAGGCCATCTCCTCCAAATCTCGAATTTTCCATATTGTCAAAATAGTTTTGTAAACGATCTTGCCTAGGATCATATTACCAAAATAGCATCAAAGGTTCGATTTCAGCACAGGTCTTCCTGACTCTGAGACCAGCTCTGTGCTTCTCCACTCAACTGGATTTTTGGAGATTTTTTTTTCTGTCAATAACCACAGAGCAATTATTCTTCCTCATTCCCCCAGCAAGGGAGGGGTAAGCAGAAGGAAAGGAAAGAATGTATGTAATGTAAGCATGTATATATGTGTGTATGTGTGTATATCTGAAAGGCATTTTTTATTTCTTGAATTAGATCCCTCATGATGAATTGGTCTACAGAATTTCTCTTTTTTATTTTCTTTCTATACCTAGAATTTTAAAAATATTATTCTCAGAAGGCATCAACAGACTTTACCAGACTGCTGAAGGGGTCTGTAACACACAAAAAAGCTAAGAATCAAGGCCTTGACCTAGAGTGACTGAATCGATGAGTAAGTTAGTTGATGAATGTTGTAAAATAAGTTTTTATGTCTCTCTCTGGTTCACCCATGACTGATGAACCATCTGGTTTTCTTTTCTTTCCATAACCAAGAATGGATTTAGGATGTCAGCCTGACCTCCTGCTGATCACAGGTCAGATCTCAGGAGCGGGGATAAGTAAAAGACAGAGGGAGGGAAGATTTATCCGTATGACCCTTTTCCTGATTGACACCTTCCTTTGTCCCTTGGCAAGGGAGCAGCAGGCTCCTGAAGACCCTCCTGCTTCTTCCCCTCTCTGAATCTGACCCTAGAAAGGGAGCAAGAAGCCTACAGATTCTCTCCTCCAAGAATAACATATTCTGCAAAAGTAAGTAATAATCCTATAGAAGGAAAAAAAGATCTTTAATGGAATAAAGGACTTCCAAGTATTTCTGATGCACAGGCCAAAGTGAATGTTAAGAAGAAGGATAATACCAGAAAGAGAATAGTTACAAGTAAAACAAACTTCCTGATCCTTAAGTGGAAAAAAAAAAAAGGGAAGAAGAAGGAAGAAAAGAACTAGAATCAAAGAAGGTAGCCATCAATTGGGGAATAGTTGAACAGATTATGGTCTATGAAGGTAATGCAAAAGATGCGAGGTATTGGTCTAAACCTAAATTCTACCAAACTGCTATTCAGTTTTCATGGTAGTTTTTGTCAAATAGGAAGACTTTCCCCCAGTAACTGAAGCTTTTAGATTTATCTATTACTATACAACTGTTTTTTGATTGCTTCTACATGTTATATACCTAATCTATTGCAGTGATTGACCTTTTTTTCCTTAACTCAGATCAAATTATTATATTGTGTATATGTATATATGTATGTGTGTATATATATATATAGTATTTTATTTTTCACAGTTACATATAAAAACAATTTTTAACATTCATGTTTTAAAATTTTGATTTCTACATTTTTTCATTCCCTTCTGCCTCTGACCTACCCCTGAGAAGGCTAGGATAGGATATCAATTATACACATGAAGTCATTTTACATGAATTTCATCATTATTCATCTAAGTCGATAAAATACATAGACTACAGTTTCATTTCCCACAGCCAGAACAAGAGTGGAACCCAAGAATGGCAGGAAGAACCAGGACTGATGTGTAGAAGTTTCTTTGTTAAAATCTAAGTAACCCTGTCAAAAAGGAAATAAAGTTTATCTAGCATGATCTGATCTGTATGTTGCTACGCTTTGTTACCACCACTAATATTTCTAGGGGTTCACTAACAATTTCTTTAATGATTTATTCTAGAATTTTCCAGGAATCAAACGCAAGCTCCTTGGCCTACAGTTTTCAGACTCTATTACCTTTCTTTTTATGAAAAATGGGACATTTGTCTTTCTTCAGTCCTCTTTCATTCGCCATGATCTTTCAGAAATCAATGACTGCCTCAGTCATAAAATTTACCTGTTCTTACAGTACCTGAGTATATAGTTCACCTGGGACAGGTGACTTGAATTTACCATATGCTAGCTAGGCATTCTCTTGCTATCTCCTTACTTTTCTTGGGTATCAACTACCCAATGGCTATTTTTGTTCTCTCATTTCCAGTACAGAGGTCATTCTCCTTTGGCAAAGAAAACAGAAGAATAACAACCACTGAGCAGTTTTGCCTTCTTGCATATGTTACTGGTTATCATTCCATACACCTGAAGCAAAGGTCCTTTCTCTTCTTTGATCTTCTTCATTTCCCTAAAGCAGATTTTTTTTAAATGTTTTTTTTACTCCTTTGCCAGGAAGAGCTGATTCTGAGCCTTAGCACTGCTGATACTATTTTTATAGGGCTGCTAAATTTTTTATAGGACTCAAATTCATCCTCTGTTACCTGCACTTTCTTCCATCTTTTAAAAATCTGAGCTGGTTTGTGAATTCCATATGCATCCAAATCAGTTTCTTCAGATGACTTGCATTTTTTTCTCCTTGATGGAATTGTCTTACTTTATGTTTTTAGAATTTCATTCCTGAGATTATCTCCTATGACTTTCCCCACAGATTCATTCATGTGAGGGATCCTGCCTAGCTTTCCTCTGAATCCTTTGAAATCCAGTTTCCCAAAATATAGGACACATGTCAGACTATACCCAACTTTCCTCTCCCTATCAGCATCAGTGGTCACTTCTCCCCTTAAGTTCCCATTATTTACATTCTAGCAGCCAGTTCCTCCTGTTAGTGAGAATCAGATCCAGCATCGAATATCCCTGTGTCCTTATAGCAGCAAGCACCCTAGCATACCCAGGATGGCTGCTAGCACAGGTTCTTTGATCTGCTTTTCTAAAGGAAAGCAACTCAAAAAGGGTTAACAATCTTACTTTAATCAATCAAACATATATCATTTACCTAGTTCAGGGGAAAAAGTCAGCACCCTGAACTTCAGAGAATACAAACAGAAGTTACAAGAGAAAATAACACAATTTAACAGATAGGGCTTCTAGCTGTCTGGCCATTACATTCATATCTAGTTAGCCACCAGAGAGAAGCACCAATATCTAGGTTTTCAAAGCCAAGGGGGGGGGGGGGGGGGAGTTGTGTTTCAACGGCTGCCCAGAGTCTTATCTGGCCAAATTACACAACTCTTCCCCAAGTGGGCCCCAAAGCAAAACTTCATCTCAGAGGTATATATAGCCTTCTTCAGGGTCAGAGACCATCACAACCCTCACCTACCTGACTACAAAGTAACAAAAGTTGTGCCTTCCTGAAAAACAAGACCCCTCCAACAAGTTCCAGGTGAGCACATGCAGCCTCTAAGGGGGCAGGGTATGTTTCCAAATCAGAAAAGGTCCTCAAGTTCAACTTAGGCTTATTAAGGGGCAGGGAAGATCTTCAAATTCCTATTACCATTACAATCCTCCACCATTTGAAGGATGAATTGATTAAGATAAGTAACTATTGCCTGCTTTGATTCTGGCTGAGAGTTCCAGCTGATAACCTTGACAAGTGAATGAATGAATAAGGCATTTATTAAGCACTTATTACATACATAGAAAAGTAAAATATCCCCTGCTCCTGAGGAGCTCACATTCTAATGGGAAAGGCAACAAATACAAAAGTCAAATGGAAAGCTTCCATGGTCCTTAGAGTGCAGTGGCAAAGCAGATGTCAATGTTTCTTCTTTGATTTTATTTCCACTGATAAAATTGTATCAGTTTCTGATGTCGAACCATCTGATGGTGCCAAGGGCAAGAACTTTATTTTCCAGGTTTTCAGGTGCACCTGCCCAGCTGTCAGGCTGTATCTCCACAGGGGCTGCTTCTCAGGATAAGGACTGAGGGAACTGTGCTAGAGACGTTGCTTTTCCCAAAGCAGGGAAAAGGGTCAGAGCTGTGGCCTCCATCAGGGTCCAAAGGAAGATGATTGTCAAGGTTGGGATGGAGGTTTGACTATCCTGGCACATGCTGCCTCCTTATCTCTCCCTCGGGGTACACTGCTATTACTGGTAGGCTAGCTTGCCTGCTCTGTGGATGGTACTTGGTTGGCAGTCATGAGGATGGCTAGCTCCCCCTTCACAGGAGCTGCTTCCCTGGATGATGGGTGTAAGGGCTAGGCTGGAAGCAGGACCAGTGGTCCAGGGGGCAGCACCCTCAGTTCTCCTCTGCTTATCTGCCTGTTGATGGCAGTTGGTCAGCAACTGTTTCTGGTGGTGGTGAAGAAAATGCAATCTTTCTCCACAATGATTTCTCCCCTAGCTGAATCATTTCTATAACATGCCTCTGTGCCAGGTTTGTCTATTTCCTGAATTCCTCATCCATTTCCTCTTTCTGTGTAGTATATTGTGATGACAAAATTGCTTCCATTTTTCCTTCCACTGATCTGCATCCAAATGTTCTCCATGCTTCTCTCATCTGTTTCTTGTCCAACAATAAGGAACCATGGCTGGGCCCAGGGAGCTGAGTCACTGTGCCCATTCCCTTCTTCACTAAGGATCCCCTCTGCTCTCTACCCTGGCTCTCCATCCAGACAGGGTTTAGTCCCCAGAGGAGCATGAAAGGGGGACTACAGCCCCTTCTCTCATACTCTTTGGTAACTCCAAACTTAGCATCTCAGGGATGGATTGTTGAAAGATTAGGTTTTGGCTCATATCTAGGTCTCCCCAAAGTGGGAGGTAGAAAGGTACTCCATGTACAATATGAATCAGATATGGGACATGTATTTATTTCCTATACACACAAAAAAAATGCTCTAAAAAATTACCTTGACAGAATAGCTTAAAACAGGAGTCAGCAATTTATCATATAACTACAAGTCATGCTTTCCAAAGAGATTAAAAGTATCATCAGAACATAATGCAGTTTGAAGATTGATTAAGCATTTCACACTTCATCTCCACTTTGTACTGCCTCCTTCAAAGTCCATATTCTCTAGCAAATAGACCCGGAGCTTGAGCTCTTCTTTTTGCCAGCAGTTATCTTCTCTGAAGCCAAAGCTTTCTTTGTCACCAAAAGCTCCACTCATTGGACCCAGGATCTTTGGACCTCTACAACTCATAAAGTCCCATGCAAACCTGAACTATGAGAAATGTGTTCAGTCACCTACTCAGGAAATAAAACAAGACAGAAAAGGCAGCCCAGGAGCAAGCTTGCCTAGTTGAGTCCACAATCCAAATGGAATCAGAGAGTAAGGGGGGAAAATCATCATCCCCACACCAACACCAACCCCCACTGGGATATTAGTGAAAGTACTACTTGCCACGAATTGTGGAAGCAAGAGGCCAAGTCAGAAGCTGTCATCTTTTTAAAGATCCACTATGTCATTAGCTCACTGAGCTCAGTAGCCAACAAGGGGATCGTTTTGTCATTTCAAAGCATCCATATCCTTAAGTCCAGAAGCACATAAGTAGTCAGCTGTCCCTAACATGTTCAAATACTGAGCCAGTGTATGTAGTCAGTCAGAATTAGAAAGGGTGGTGCTATGCATGTTACATGTGATGACTCACCTGATGCCTGGATTTCCTTACATGAATATTCCTTCTTAATAAGTAATTCTACCTTATCCTTCCCCTTTTTACCTATCGTGTTTCTTCTTAATAAGGTATACCTAATCAGAGCCCTATTTTAATCAATTCATCCTGCCAAATTACAGTGATACCTAAAAGGCAAAACTTGTCTCCTTGCATTAGGAACTCCATTTCCTCTTGCTTCTTGCCTCAACATTTATGTATATGGTAAAGGTGGGTGTGAATGTACCTTGAGTTCCAGAAGTAGACTGATAGAGAAAGCCCTGATGGTGACACTAACTAATGGATTTTCCCTCCACTCTTGCCAATCTCCCGTTGTTGTCCTACCTTCTACTCCTCTGCCACATCCTACATGAAGCCTTCCCTTAACATCCCAACCCCTTCTCAGATTTCTTGCCTGATCTCATTCTCCATTTTATTCTGTTGTGACATTTATAGGTCTATGACCTCTTCCCTGTTGCCCTCAGGGTCATAATGGTTCAAGTAGTGCCTTCCTTAAACCTAGAGAAAGACAGTGTGGCTAGTTTAAATATATTCATTTCCAACAAGGGAATGAAAAGTTTGAGTAATCCAACAAGGAGTGCTGTCCCAAACCACAAGCCCGGGCTTATCAAATTTTCTCTGGTATATGAGTAGAACTTTATTAAAGAGCTTTATTAAAAAGTGAAAGGAAATAGGTCATATGCTCCTATATGGAGCCATCTGCCTCCGGTCAAATCCCCCTCTCATTTGCCCTCTCAGACTTCAAGGGCTAGGGGGAGGAATTTTCAAACCAAGTATACTCATAGGTCATGGAAAGTAGTAAGAGGAGGGATGTGTGTGCATCTTGAGATCACAGACTGGGGAAAGTAGGGAGAAAGGCAATAAGAGAAATCAGTCACCTCCTCTAGCCCATAAGCCCAACAGAATTCCCAACAGTTAGCAGCCTCAGGACTTGGCGTCCTTATTCTTCATGGTCCCTGGTCTTTCTATCTGCTGGGAGGACTGGAATAACCTTCACAGTGCTAGTAAAGCAGCTTCAGTCACCAGAAACTCAAGGCTCAGGCTGTAGCAATGGCTGTCACAGCCAAAAGTCATGGTACCCAATGTCCCTGTTGTTCCAGTCTTCCTATTCCCTGGGAGTCATAGTGGTTCCAACTCTTTCCATTCACCCATACGGCGATTAAGAAGCCTGATTCTCAAGATTTTCTTCTAAAAAAGAAGACAATCTATTCTGTATGGCATAGTCTAGACATAACTCCACTTCCTTCTCCATCGTGCTCTTGGGGTAACATAATATTTCTGTGCATTCTGTGTACTAGAAAGGATGGTGCCCATTTCACTTTTGGTGCCATCTCACCAATTCTGTTGTTTCCCTCTGTGGAAATTACCTGGACCCTCAGGTCTCTGCAGAGATGAAGCAACAGTGTAGCAGCACCAACTACAACAGTTATTTGTCTTTCCTCTCCTCTCCCTCCCCTGTTATCTATTTGTTTGTGTGTATATTTGTTTGTTTATGGTAATAAATTCCTTAAGAGCAGAGCCTGGGCCTTTATCTGTCTTGCCATGCTCCACAGCACCTAGCACAACCTGGTGCATAGTGAACATTTAAAAGCCATACCATCAGTGTTCCTAATGCCACCTGACTGGAATAATCAATCAGCAAGGTCATGGGAAAGGTAAGAAGGTGCAGGCGCACATTCCCAAAGCCTCAACTTTTGTTTCCTGTGATCTCAAAAAGACCAACTGCCACAAGTTTGGAGGGAGAGGAGGAAGAAGAACAGGAAAGCTGCAAGGCCACGCACCCCGCTCCAATCACAGAAGCACACCACTGTATTTAGGAGTATTTCCTGGCACCAGTGCAGTTATGACCCAAGACTTTACCTGCTGTGACTGAGGCAATGAGGAATTAGGGAGTTGGCACTGCCAGGGCAAATCATACATGAAGTGACGAAGCTACATGTAAATTATTGAAGGAATTAGAGTAGCCATGACTATGGACTTAGGGTCACAAGTCTGATGACTTGCTAGCTAAGGGACAGATTCCAGGATGCCTAGATTAGCTGCTTCTACTGAAGAGAGGATTCAATTCCCCCCTCCCACAACAATTCCTTGTCCCAGTTGTTTGAGGTTTCAGTCCTATGAAAGGAGGCCCCAGATTCATGAGTCCTGTCCCCTTATCTTTCACCATGGGGAAAATGGGAAGTAGTTAAAAGGAGGTTTTCCACTTTGAGAAACAATCAGGATGATGATGGAGGGAAAGAGGGATATGATGGGGCTCAGTATTCCATGGAGTAGTGATCAAGCATCCTATGGTGGGGTTACAGCAACCTCGACCTGCCTCAGGAGCCGGCAAGACTTGTATTCTTCTTCCCCACACTGTCTCCTTAGGGTTATTGGATTTCTTCTCTCCCTGATGGTATCAACCTCGGAGCAGTAGCATCAAATTCTCTTGGCCTCTACAGCACTGGTCACTGACCTCCCCATCCCATTCTGCTGACAGATTTGCATCCCTTCCAAATTCAAGACCTCCAATTTTTTTATGCTACTCACACCAAGATCTCTTTTCCCTCTATTTGCTTCCCTCTCTTGAGTATCTCCAATTTATATATATATATATATATATATACACATATATATTATAAGTAATATATACACACACATACATATACACACACACACGTCTTGTTTGAACATAATTATTTGCATGCTATCTCTCCCACTCAACTATTAAATCTGTGAAGGCAGGGGTTGTTTTTTGTCTTTCTTTGTATACCCAGAGTTTAGCACAGGGCCAGGTCCATAATAGGCCCTTAACAATTCTTTCTGAATGACTCTGCATAGTACAGCTTGCCTGTAGAATTATATAAAATACAGAATCTGTCAGATTAAAAGAATTCTCCAGATACAGGGTGGGAATGAAAATAAATAAAAATATGCATAACTCCAATAATTCAGATCAATATTCCATTTTCATTTCCCTAAGTCAGTCCTGAATTAGGGCCAGCAAAACTGCTAAAGAGAGTTCAAGGCAGAAGAAGGTCACAGTGGCCTTAAGAGCAAGTATTTTGGGGCGACTAGGTAGCTCAGTGCATAGAGCATTGGACCTGGAGTCAGGAGTATCTGAGTTCAAATCCAGACACAGACATTTAACACTTACTAGCCGTGTGACCTTGGGCAAGTCACTTAACCCCAATTGCCCTGCCTTCCCCCTTCCAAAAAGCAAAAAATTAATTAATTAATTTTTTAAAAGAACAAGTACCCTCTCTTGATGGTGGAGATATTGTAGGTGTTGGGAATACCCACAAAGTTCATTGATTACCCTTTGACACAAAATCTAGGCTGGTGGTCCAAGGGTGGTGTGTCACCTAGTAGCCAAAGTATATACCACACTACTTATTTGATTAATTAATTAATTAATTGTGGGAGATCTGCTTCTCTTTGGATTGCACAAAGTGGGGCACCAGTTAGAACCTCAACAGCATCGCACAAGCATATACCTGGCACTCATACCACTAGTCACAAATTTTTACTGAGTTGAAGGATAATTCAGGTCATTAAAGGATTTTGTTGTTTCAGCATATCTGCTAATCAATTTTGAGAAGACAGCAGAGAAGGAATCAAAATGTCAGATTTTGGGAAGGAAAACTAGAATGAGCAGTCACATCTCCCTATATGAGGATAAAAGGAAGGGAAAGAGGTGACAGGCATATGGTAGGAAGAGGCATTAACAGTGTAAGCCAGAAAATACTTAAAACTAGTCTTGTAACATCGAGGTAAGCATCTTTTCAAAATGGATAGATGGCAATCTCACAACCTATTTCCTTCATGAGCCTGAACTTCTAGAAGGTAGAATTCCATCCAAGCAAGATCCCTGGGCACCAGGCTGCTCATGATTCTTCTTCCCAATCAGGAAGAGTAAAAAGAATAAAGGTAATTCATCATAAAGAAGACTGAAAAGGATGGAAATAATAACAACAATAATAGCTAGCGACACACACCATGCTAAATCCTTTAAAAATATTACTTCATTTAATCTTTACAAGAACCCTGGGAGATAGGTGTTATTATTATCCTCATTTTACATTTGAGGAAACTGAAACAAATAGAAGTTCAGTAACTTGCCCAAGGTCACAAAGCTCCTAAGTATCTGAGATTAGATTTGAACTCAGGTCCTCCTGGCTTCAGGTGCAGCACTTTATCCACTGTGCTTTTTTGACAACAATAAGCTTTTTTAAAAACTATCTTCAGGGGCAGCTAGGTGGCACAGTGAATATAGCACTGGCCCTGGAATCAGGAGGACCTGAGTTCAAATGTGACCTCAGACATTTGATACTCAACTAGCTGTGTGACCTTGAGCAAGTCATTTAACCCCAATTGCCCTGCCTTCCCCTCTCAAAAAAAAAAAAAAACTATCTTCAAAGACACAAAAGGTTCTTTATAAAAACTGAATGGGAATCAAGATATTTTCCATTTTCCCTAAGGATAAGACAAAAAGAAACTGACTTATCTGTAACCGGAGGGATTAAGATATGATTAAGAGGAAGACATGGAAGAAGTATGGAGAGAGGTTGCAGAATCTTCTTTTTCTAATAATTTTTTTTTATCAAATGAACAATCAAGCAAACATTTATTAAATGTGCCAGATGCTGTGCTAGACACTGGGGATACAAAGGTAAAAATGAAATAATCCCTGCTTACATGCTAGAGGGAGACAACACACAGGCAGATACAAAACACATATACAAGTAGGTGTAAAGACATATAAGAGAACCCACAGCAAGTATTCTCTGACCTTATTCTCCCAGAGTTATGTCTGCTGCATCTCCCTCCTGGATTCTAACAGTACATCTTATCCCCCATTCCTCCCTATTAGTCACCAGTAACTAGTATCCCAATTCTATTTATTGCTATTTTATCCCCATTTTTCAAATGAGGAAACAGAGTCTGAGAAGTTAAGTGATTTGCCCAGAATCACACAATTAGGAATTCAAGATTCAAACTCAGGACTTCCAACACTCAATCCACTGTACCACCCAGCTGTTCTATGTAATGAAGTGCTAAATTGGGTAGAAAAGATGCTAAGTAATTAACAACAGAATAGATGCTGGGAATAATGAAAGGTTCTGTAACAGTGAGATTATGGAACTTGGTTATTATCAAATTAAAACAGCACTTGTCTCTCTCTAACTCTTCCAGTTAGCAACTCCATCAAACCATATGTATAAATGATTGAAGAAATGCAAATGACTGAGAGTGCATTTGAGGTGAACAGGCCTTCCATTTACTGTTTGTACGATCCTCCACAAGTCACCCTAGCTTCTCTAAGTTGTCTTTTCATCATTTGTAAAATGGGGTTAATAATATTTGCATGATTCTAGACCTCCCTGCCATCCTGAGGATGGTTGTCTTGAATGAGTGGTGCTAAAGTGTGGCCTTTTGACTAAGTCCAAATGTTACAGAACAAATCCTTTTATGAAGGGGATTTGTTCTGTGAAGGTTGGATGCAGTCAAAGGGCCACACTTGAGGACCTAGAGGGCCACATGTGGCCTCAAACCCGCAGGTTCCCCATCCCTATTCCAAGGGCTATGATCTAAATACATGAAGTCTGAAACATTACTATTAATTATAAATGATGTCTCTCCCTCATCAGCTCTGCTCCCAACCAGCCTGCCTGAGTTTTGCCTTCTTGTCAATGCCACTGAAAGCATTCATGGTCAAAGTCACATTAGATGAGAGACAGAGACAGAGAGAAAGAGACAGAGATAAAAATAAGAGACACAGAGACAGAAATAGAAGAGAGATAGAGTGTGTGTTTTTAAATACAAATTTCAAAAAGCATAGAAACAAGAATAAGCAATTAAAAAAAAAAAACCCTTCCAATGCAGTCTTCTTTGCTTGCTACTGAGAAGGGACAAAGGGCTTTCTTCCCTCCTTCTACCAAGTTGGAAGGAAACAAAAAGTAAATGGTTGCAACAGGTAAAAGGGAATCGCACTTTGTTGCTCCTGGAACCGAAGAGGAAAGGTGTAGTAGGCCAGGTGCCTGTACCAAGGTGCACTGGTTCTACCCACTCTCCTCAGTACCCAACTTTCAAAGGCAAGGACTAGGCCAGAAGGCTTTGGGGTGTTCTGGAGAATGCCTGTCCATCTGCCTAAGGGCAGACCCTTCCAACCCACCAAATCTACATGGTAATGACTTAGCCAAATGCTTGGAAACAAAAGCTAAACTACTTAATTCACCAGAAGTATTCTGAGGTTTAATGAAAGAATGTATTTCAAAACTTTTTAACATCTTAATGACATGAATGACAAAAATTAAACTACTACATTATTGAACAGGTGGGCATGTTTTGCCCCAAGGGTTGAACATGAATTTATGGGCTTTAAATGTTGTGTTAAGAAATAGTTATATATCAGGTAAGGCTTAAGGGTCTTGGCTAAGGAATATAGTCTTACCTTGGGATCAAATTTATGCTCGTCAGGTCTGTATATCTAGCCATTCCCCTATACACAGACTACATTTGCAATGGCACATACATGGAGATGGAATGTCCTGGGTCAAGAAATAACAAATAAGTTTAATTGACTGGATTGTAGGGTTTGGAGTTGCTGAAGGTAGGCTGAAGCCAGACCATAGGTGGAGAATCTATGGCTTCGAGGCCACATGGTACCTTTTAGATCCTTGAGTGCAACCTTTTGACTGAGTCCTAGTTTTACAGAACAAATCCTTTTATTAAGGGGATTTGTTCTGTGGAGTTTGGGTTCAGTCAAAGGACCTAGACAGCCCCATGTTGCCTCAAGGTGGAAAGTTCCCCACCCCTAAGCCAGACTGTGGCAATCTGTTGAATGAATGACCTCAAATAATTTTGTTTTGTACCTCCCTGATGTGTTCACCCCTGAATATATATTTACACATCATCTCCCTACTTAAGCTTATAAGCTCCATGAGAGCAATAACGATGTTATTTTAATTACTGTTACAAAAAATATATAAATGTTAATATTTAACTTTTTTTTCTTTCTCCAGCCTCTAGTATGGTATTCTTGTAATTTCTTTTTTGGGTGGGGGGGTGTAGGTAGAACTATGATTTCATTGGTAGAAGGAACTCCCTTAGTATTAGTTATATAAAGTCGCTATTTTCTGAGGTTATTTGCTGAAAATCACACAGAACTTGAACCCAGCTCTTCCTGACTCCAAGGATAACCTCTGTATATTAGCAACTAATATATCTGTTGATATTAATGTTTTTATTCATACGTTGCATATTATATTGCATATTATTGTATAATATTCTGCACAGCCTGTGTGTAGTCAATAAAATTTGTGAACTAAAAAAAAAATTCTTTCCTTTTTCCTCCACTTCCCTCTCCAATAAAAACAGAATGGTTTTTTGGTGTGTTTAAAGCGTTTCTACTTATGGTGGTGGTGCTTGCATTAAGTGGAGAGGTCAGATCCTTATTGCTCTGAAAAGTCCACTCAGTTGTACCCATTTAGAAGAAGCAAGTAGGTTTGAAGGGACTGTTTGGGTTCTATAAGAGGTATTTTTGGAAGACTGATTTGGAGACAGTCTAGACAGATTGGGGGGGGGGAGTATGGAAGGGGGTTCATTCTTTCCTTTCCTTAAAACTATGTACCTCAGCACGTCAGCCACGAGGAAGGAAGGAAGGAAGGAAGGAAGGAAGGAAGGAAGGAAGGAAGG
>NW_027185867.1:9252894-9339518 GCF_028583685.1 Petaurus breviceps papuanus
GGAAGGAAGGAAGGAAGGAAGGAAGGAAGGAAGGAAGGAAGGAAGGACGGACGGACGGACGGAAGGAAGGAAGGAAGGAAGGAAGGAAGGAAGGAAGGAAGGAAGGAAGGAAGGAAGGAAGGAAGGAAGGAAGAAGCTGCTCTGGGTGTATCTTCTCAAGCAGCACCAAGTACCTCCCGAGCCCAAGACAGATGAGAACAGGGAGAGGGAGAGGACAGGTCCAGTGCCAAGGCGACTGCTCCCCGATCTCTATCACCCACATCCTTAGAGCCCGTTTCAACCCACAGCATAAACAAACTGGGGCAAGGACGGGTTTTTCAATGAGCCACAGAAGGATCTAGCCTAATCGAGAAGGATCTGGAAGAGTCCGTTTAAGCCCGGGGGAGGGAGCGCGGGAGGGGGGGGGAGGGGAGAGGCGGGGGGGAAGAGGGTGGGGTGGAGTCAAGAAGACTGAAGGTCTAGGGGGGGGATCGACCCTTCCCCGAATTGGGTGGGGGAGGGCCGGAATAAATTGCAAACTGCTTCGGTCGCAGGAGCCCGAACCGGCTCAGCGGACGCTGCCTCTGGAAACTTCTCCCCCTCGGTCGTCCTCCCTTTCCCCTCCCCCGGCTCCTCCCAGCCCCTCCCCCGGCGGCGGCGGCGGGTGCGGGGTGGGACCAACCTCTCCCCAGCAGCCACACAGTCCACACTCGTAGCTGCGCTGCTGTCGCTGCCTCGTCGGTGCGCTCCGCTCTGCTCCGCGCCGCGCCGCACCGCACTGCACCTCGCCTTACCGGGCCTGGCCCCCACCGCCGGCTCCCCGCCTCCCTGTCTTCCTCGGGAAAAAAGAGTTTCCCGAAGGAGCGAGTGAGCCGCGCGTTGCCCCGGCCCCGGCCTTGGCCTCGGCCTCGGCTGCAACCCCACTCCCACCGCCCTAACCCGTGCTTGCAGCCACCCGGCCCAGGCAGACGGGGAGCGGCTTGGCTCGGCTCCCGGGCCCCAGCTTAACGAGTAAAAAAAGGCTCTGTGGACGGCAATGACTGCGGAGGAGATGAAGGCGGCGGAGAGCAACGCGCAGTCGGCCCCGTTGCCCTTGGAGGGGGTGGACATTAGCCCCAAACGTGATGAAGGCGTGCTGAAGGTACCTGCGGGTGGCCTGGGGTGGCAGGAGGCAGCCTTGGGTCAGGTCTGGGCAGGGGCAGCAGATGGGCCTGCCGCACATGGCCAGGCCTTGAGCACGGGGCACGGGCTGCAGCCCATGCGGGCATTCCCCAGGACCTGGGACCTGGGGGCGGGCTGCCATTGCAAGCTCCCAGCGGCCGTGCACCGTGCAGATCTTGCACTGGAGAAGCCCGCATTCCCCTCCCACTCACGGACTGGGCAGAGCGGGGGAGGAAGGGGGAGCTGCGAGCCGGGGTGGGGAGTGGGCTCGGTGCGCAGGCAGGACCTGAGCACACACTATTTCCCCGCCGCCGGTGGACCTGGACCGGTGCGCTCCTCTGAGGCTGGCTCGGCCCCCCAACGTGGATCTGGGAAAGAGGAGGTGGGGCCAGGATGGCAACGGAAACTCCAGAGAGCTTAGTGGATGGAGAGAGGCAGCCCACGGGCTGCAGCTCGGGGCTCGGGTGCCGTAGCGCGCCTCCTTCAGAGTCTGCCTGGGGTCGAGCCTTGACCTCCCCTTGAACCCCATTTCCCCGGAGGATGTTTCTGGAGCTTAGAAGTTGGTAGCCCATCATTGGTTGATAAGGTAGCAGGAGCTTGCCAGGTCGGTTAAATATTAGCCGAGTTGTTGGGGCAGTTTAGGACAGCAGTTATCAAGTCCTGGTGCCTCTGGGGATTTAGGTGGACTGAACTGGAGAGGAGGGTGGGTGTGCCGCCGCCAGATTCTCCACTCTCGAGCCCGGGGTCCCACTGCCGACCCCTCCTCTCTGCAGTGTACGCTGGGATCAAGTTACCCTCCCTTTCCTCCGGCACCACTACCCCCACCCCCTCAGAGGGATGGGCTGGGGAGGTGTGGATTCTGCTGTAGTTACTGGATTAGGTGGAAGAACTCATAGCCAAGGGAGGTAATTGTGGAGGCGAGCGTTCTAGTGGCTGAGCATCTTGACCTGGGTCAGAGCAGCCCAAGGGTGATTTGGAACAGACTTTAGAAAGAGTTGGCAAGCATCCAGTATAGCATGAAATTCAATCTTTAGTTTTCCTCTCCTTTTCTCCCTTCTCTTCCCCCCAGGCTCCCCACTTCTTACCTGGTTTCTCACCAGTCAACTAACATTTTGAGCTAGTGTCCCATAGTTGGGGGAACCTGACCTGAATTCTAGCATTTAAAGGTTCATAAACTGGACTTTGTTCTCTGAATCTCTTTCTGGGAGCCAAACCTCTTCTCCCCACGCCTCATACACTGAGAGACAGGCCCTTTATCTTTCCTAAAAGGACCTTTTTAGGAAGGATTATTCTTCCTTGCTTCCCCTTCCCCATTTGTTCTGCCTTCTATCCAAAGAAATTTGTTCTGTCTCCTATCCAAAGAAATTTAAGATTAATTCTGTTCAGGTCTGATTCTTCAGGGTAGGGGAGAAAACCCCTGGAGGGAACAAATTAGTCAGGTATTTGCCTAGTGGCCCATAAGGAAGTCTATCTTTTTAGAACTTCTAGAAAGGAAATAGCAGTGTACCGAGTCCCTGGAAATAGCCCAGAACCATGGCATTATGGGAATCTGCCCATTCTACAGCTTGGAGGTCACTCCACCCAGGTTATTTAATCTTGTCTGGGTTTTGAGGTTCTACCTCTTCATGGACAGATTGGCTCATCCAGTGTCCCAGAAATGCCTAGACTTTTAAAACCTTTCTCTTTCTGTGTGTGAGCTGAGTTAGAGGGAGATTGGATTCTTGGAGGGAGCTCAGAGTTTATATTTAACTTATTATATTAGTTTATATTAGTTGTTGGTGAGATTCCCAGAGATAGAGTGGCAAAATCTAAGACTTCTATATAGTCATTCAAAATTCAGAACAGCAGAAAGAAATGGGCTGGAATAGAAATGCCCCGGCAGAAGTCAAGGATTGTTTGTGCCAAGGCTATGTACAAGTTGTATTTGGCATCTGCATCTCCGTTTCATTGATAATTCATCTGTTTCCCCTCCCTTTGTACAATCCAGCGTTTTATTTAGATTTTTTTCCCTGTTCTGCCCTCTCTAGACCCTGGTCATTTTCACCTTAGCTTTGCTCCTCTCAGTTCTAATTCCTATCTGCTTTTCCTTCCTTCCAAATCAGTCCCTGTTTTCTTGTTGACCAGAAAAGTTCATAAGAGTCAGTGTGATATAGTGGATAGAATTCTGGACTCAAAGGATTCTTACCAAATGCATGAGTGGGTACTGGAGTCAAGAAGAGACCTGAGTTCAAAGGTGGCCTCAGACACTTACTGTCTTCGTGTGACCCTGGGCAAGTCATTTAACCTGGGTCTCAGTTTCATCTGTAAAATGGGGATAACCAAAAACCCATTTATTAAGCACTTACTGTGTGCCAGGCACTGGCTATACAAAAAGAGGTAAAAGTCAGCCCCTGCCTCCTATGAGCATACAATCTAGCAGGGCAGACAACATATAAACAAAAATATACCAAGAAAACTATGTCCAGGATAAATAGGAAATCATTAATAGAGGGAAGGCACAGGAATTAACAGGTGTTGGGGAGGGTGAAGATTTTAGTTGGGACTTAAAGGAAGCCAGGGAGGTCAGTGGTCAGAGCTCCTCCAATGCCAGGAGCAGAAAGATGGAGTGTCTTGGTTGTGGAGCCACCAGGAGGGCTGTGTCCCTGGATTGAAGAGCCCCTATCACAGAGTAAGGTATAAATAACCTACCTCCAGAGTTACTATGAGGAACAGATGAGACAACATTTGTCAAGCACTTTGCAAACGTTAAAGTGATGGATAAAGGCTGGTTGTTAATATTAGTGTTACTGCTGCTGTTAGTGCCGGAAGCAGCCTTAAAGATCCTTTAGTTCAAGCTCTTAGTTTTATAGATGACGTAACTGAAGCCCTAGTAGATGATATAAATTGTCCAAAATCACACAAATATTAAGTAGGAAAGCTGACATTTGAACCCAGTCCTTTGGCTCTGGCTCCAGTATTCTTTCCATTATATTTTATCAGGGAAGGGGAGGTCTTACTGTGCATATACCTTCCCTGGGAGGAAGAAGAGGCGAATTTGGGGCCTGGCTAGGAGCTTTCTTCTCCCCACAAGGGTACATGACTCAGTCTCTGACAGGAGGGGCTGGTGATGAGGATGTGGACGTACCTTAAACTCTCTAGGTGATCAAGCGAGAGGGGACGGGCACGGAGACTCCCATGATCGGCGACAAGGTCACCGTACACTATACTGGCTGGCTTCTAGATGGTACCAAATTTGACTCCAGCTTGGATCGCAAGGACAAGTTCTCCTTTGACTTGGGCAAAGGTAAACTTGATGTCTAAGGAGAGTCCTGAGGTGTAAGAGGGAGCTGTGGTGGGCTGCCTAGTGGTAACACTCCAGTGGTCCCACTTAAAAGGCCTGGCTAGACACAGTGCAGGATTACTTGTTACAGACTAGAAGACACCAGAGGATCTCTCTGTCCTTCTTACATTTCCCTTTTCTTACTCTCCCCTTCTCTATCTTTCTCCATGAATTCTTCCTTCCGTTTCTCTGATTATTTCTACCTTAAGTCTCCTGAACTTTGGAGGCCATAGAATATAGTTCTTTGGCTATCTTCTGGGATAACTGGGATTAATATAAGGGTTAAAAAGTCAACAGCTTTTGCCCAATTTAGACTTGTGGGAGTTAATAACATATAGTGGGGGATGGGACCTCCCACTCTTCCCTGGTCCCATGTCAAAGAGGGTGTCAGGTTTTTGACTTGTTAGGTACCTCTCAGCATGGGTGAGACCTCAGCTAAGGTAGTGGGGGAGCCTAACGTATTTTGTGTCTGCAGGGGAGGTAATCAAAGCCTGGGACATTGCTGTGGCCACCATGAAAATTGGAGAAATCTGCCGTATCACCTGCAAACCAGAATATGCCTATGGTTCATCTGGAAGTCCTCCCATGATCCCCCCCAATTCTACCCTGGTGTTTGAGGTGAGTGGCAGGCCACAAAAAAGGAATAGTGAGAGCCAGGCCTTATCTGGGCCTCATGGTCTGGCTGTCCTCCAGGCCTCTGACTTGGAAACATTGTAGCTAAGGCTAAGGGCTTGGCTTCATGGGAGGACATGGGGTGAGCTGCCTCTTCCAAGATGGGTAAGAATTCTGGCTGGGCTACTGTCGTTACCAACCTGGACATTCGAATGCGTACCCTGAGAAGTGATGAGAGCTTGAGCACATGGGTTTTTGTGTCCTTTCCCTGTCTGCTCTAAATGCTTAGCTGAGAACATCCTACCCTAAGCATGCAGCAGCAGTGTGGAGAAAGATGTGCCCTCCCTGCCGACCACCTGGTCTGGTCAGTGACTTAGAACATACCCAGAGAAAACGTAGAAACTGTTGAAGGTAGCACATTTTAGAGCACAGTGTCCAGAAAGCCATCAGATAGATTCTAGATGGGTAAGGGCTCAATAGGCAAATAAATGGTTGACAGACACATACTCCTAAACACAGTGGAGGTGATCCTGCTTCTCAAATGTACTAATAGAGGATGAATTCTGGCATGAGCACAATGATGGACCTCTTACCCTAAAATTAGCACTAAACTTAGACAGCTTCATTACCAGGTGGGCTTCAGGAATGAATTTTTCAGCCACTGCATCTCACAGGTACCACTACCATTAGAGGGATTTGTGAAGGAGTTAACTTAAGTGATCTTAAGATTAGACATTTTAAGGCCTATCAGATAGGTCCGATAGGTCCTAATCAGGGAGCTAGAAGGGACTGGGAAAGTATGTTCTCTTCTCACTAACTAGATAGGCAGACTCCAACACTGATGTTAACTAAAATCAGAGAGTCACGCTTAGGTATTGAGCTAGGTTGATGAGGAAATGATATATCCTCATGACCTCCCAAGTATGCTTCCCATGATGATGGAACTGGAATGGAAGGGAAATGTTAGTAAGGAGTAAAGGATTTATATGAGTGGGTGAGAAAAAGGGCAAATTCTGTCCTCTAGTACAGTGGAAAGCACACTCTTTGTTTCACCGTGGGCAAGTGACTTGATCTCCCTAAGACTCAGGTTTCTTATCTATAAAATTAGAAGGCCTGGGGTACCTTCTTCTTGCCCTGCACTTAATGACTCTGATCTCTCCTGTAGGTGGAACTATTTGATTTTAAGGGAGAGGATCTTACTGAGGATGAGGATGGTGGAATCATCCGCAGGATACGGAGTCGGGGCGAGGGCTACTCCAAGCCCAATGAGGGAGCTAGAGTGGAAGGTGAGGCAAAGTGACCTTATAAAACAGAAGGAACAATAAACTTGGGGGTCCCTTACTGTCTCAGCCACTTAACTGTGTCATGTGCAGCAAATTTGATCCCTTAAAGGGTTATGGAATGAAAGGACCAGATTACACGGTCTCTTGAGGGACATCCAGTCATGAGAAGGAATCTTCCTTTTTGTGTTCTCCCTGCTTTAGCTCCTAATTCCGGCTTCTTCCTCTCCCTTACGTCCAAAAATCTCCATACAGAGAGGGCATCTTCCCATCAGCACTGGGGGAGGTGAGGGATAGCAGGCGCTCTCCTCCACCACTCACTGCCTGTCTCCAATTACTCCAGTTGTGCTAGAGGGTCGCCATAAAGGCCGGGTCTTTGACCAGCGAGAGTTAAGCTTTGAGATTGGAGAGGGTGAGAACTATGATCTTCCCCCTGGACTAGAAAAGGCGCTTCAGCGAATGGAGAAGGGAGAGAACTCTATTGTCCACCTTAAGCCCAGGTGAGAGTGTGGTCAGAGGTAGGCAGAGTTGGGCACTCCAAGGGGGAGGGGAGAAAGACAAGCACTGATGAGGCTTCTTGTTCCCAGCTGTGTGCACTACCTTACAAACGCTACCTCATTTGGCACACAGACATGCCGCTTTTTAGCCCAGAGGTGCCTGCCAGCCTTGTTGGAGTCATTGCCATTGTTGGTCTCTCTCCCCTAGCTATGGTTTTGGTAGTGCTGGAAAGGAGAAGTTCCAGATTCCCCAGGATGCAGAGCTGCATTATGAAGTGACACTCAAGAGCTTTGAGAAGGTAAGACCAGGGCATTGCTTTTACCCTTCCTTATCTCTGGGCCCCTTGGGCCTTAGCCATTCAGCTTCCCCAGGCTCATTTGCTGAGAGAGCTAAAGACATCCTTTCTTCCCTGGGGCTTGGGTAGGCCAAGGAGTCTTGGGAGATGAGTGCAGAGGAGAAGCTCGAGCAGAGTGCCATAGTGAAAGAACGGGGTACAGTGTACTTCAAGGTAAGTGAAGAGCCCACTATCTTCTGGAGATTTTTCTCTTTCCTCACCTCCCATTGTCTGTCTAGACTACCCTCAGTCTTTATCTATTGATCTATCTAAAGTGGACCAACTAGTTATATGTCTGCCAGGAAGGGAAAAAATTGTCTTCCTATTGTTGGGTTGATATAGAACTATGGCTTACCTATACCTTTGGATAAGCTGTCGTGAATTTAGTATTGCCTGTTTACCTGACGCTTCCTTGGGTGCCCAGCAGGTAGTCTGGCATATTTTCCCAGATGTATTGTTGGGTGTCCAAGGTTGAAAGAGAACCTGATACAGCCCTGCATCTCCTTCCAGGAAGGCAAGTATAAGCAAGCCATGCTTCAGTACAAGAAGATTGTGTCCTGGCTAGAATATGAGGTGGGCTTCTCTAAAGAAGAAGGTCAGCGAGCCCAGGCTCAGGCACTCAGACTAGCTTCACACCTCAACCTGGCTATGTGTCACCTCAAGCTGCAGGCATTCTCTGCTGCCGTGGAGAGCTGCAACAAGGTTAGAGCTCACATGAGGGTAAAGCAAAATTCAAAAGCTGGAGGGGTGGACAAGAGAGTAAGAGTGGGGATTTGGGACTGCTAAGTGTCTCGAGCAGGATAAATTTGCATTTGGTAGCAGGTTAAATAAGAGTATAGGGCCAGTCTAAGAGGGATCTGTGCCCTGGCTCTTCCCAAATTTCCATCTCCTTAATTTTTTTTTACTTGATTCTTTTGGAAGGAGCTCTGGTTTTTTTGTTTTGTTTTAATTTGGTTTTGTTGATGGGAACTATTTAAATGGTTGTTTGTCTGAGGTTTTGAAGCTGAGGGCTCAACCCAAACTGCTGGTCCCTCTGCTGCTCCCTAGGCCCTAGAGCTGGACAACAACAATGAGAAAGGCCTGTTTCGTCGGGGGGAGGCCTATCTGGCTATGAATGACTTTGAGCTGGCCCGGGATGACTTCCAGAAGGTCCTCAAGCTTTACCCCAGCAACAAGGCTGCCAGGACCCAACTGACTGTCTGCCAGCAGCGGATCCGTGAACAGCATGCCAGGGAGAAGAAGCTTTACGCTAACATGTTCCAGAGATTGGCTGAGAAAGAGAACAAGGTAAGGGCTACAGCATCAGGGAAGAAGAAGAAGGGGGAAGGGAGTCTTATTTTATCTTTTCGGTCTTCATGCCACACAACCAGAGGCACCCCTTTCCAGTTCATTGAAATGGGATAGCATCTATTTTCTCTGTTTCTCGCCCTGGCCCACCTCCCTCCTGGCTCCATTGCGATACTAAATTAGAACCCTGTGGACAGGATTTTTGATGTCACAGGCTCCACTCACTCTTTTGCTCCCTTCTCTGCCTGGAGTGTTATGCTTCTGGCCAGGCAGGTAAGCAGCTTGAGGCTGATGATGGGTGGGTTGGCCTCCCTTTCTTGAGTAGTATTTGTGAAGGGGTTGGGATTAGTGCTTGTGGGTGTTGTGAATGGTGTTTTGCCCATGGGGTTTGTGTGTGCAGAGGTCAGATAAATGCAGGTGTGAGTGTTGGCTAGGAACTGGGCTGTGTGGGTGTCTTTTTCCTTTATAGGTACATTTATGGTTGGGCTGGTGGCTTGAGAAAAGGCTCTAGGCCTGAATTGTGGGTACCTTTCTTTTTGAGACAGGATGGGATGATTGTGATCCTCTTTACTTTACCTTAGGGGTTTACTTTGTAGACAGCTTTAATCCTTTTCTTCTTCTTCCTTGCTCTCTTAGCTTGAAACAGAACCAGCTGGAGGAGACTATCCACAGCAGGATTCGGAGATGAAGGATGACCAGCACAATGGTGTGGATGTGAGCAAGGCTCAAGTGGAGGCAGAAGCATAGCCAGCCCTCCAACCCCACTCCCATGGCTGCCTACCTCCCATGCCCTAACCTTCCCTACTTTACCCTGTTAGTTTTGTTAAAAAAAAAAAAAACACCAAAAAAAAACAAAAAAAGAAAACCACAAACAAAAAAAAAAACCCTGAAGAATTTTGAGTGAATTAGACCTTTATTTTTCTATCTGGTTGAAAGGTGATTTGGGGGAAGGGGAAAGGAACAGGTTTGTTGGGGTTGGGTAGGGGATGTTTTTGGAAAGGTGATGATCCTTTCTACTCCCCCCAAAAATGTTAATTTATTTTGCTCCTTCCGCAGCCTGATCCATTTCTACATTGAGGAAGGGAGTGGGGTCTAGTCTTGAAGCTGGGGTGTAGAGGGAGAAATAAAGAACACCCCCTCTTCTCCTCTGTTGGTGGCAGGGGAGTATAACAAAAATGAAACCCACTGCTGTTTCCCTGGTTCCTGTTTGTTCCTTCCCTAGTCCCAGACTTTGTGGCAGTTGGTCCTTTCTGGTATCATGGTGACCACTTTCATGTTTTCTCCCATTTTTTCTTAACCATAGCCATGCCTTCTCTCCTTGCCTGTTCTATGTTGTCCCCATCCCTGCTCCTTTGGCCCATTACCTGCACGACCCTAAAGATCTAGGCTCTCTCAAGTTCCATACTTGAGCAATAAAATGGAAACAACCAAAGTTTAGGAGTCAGGCTATGCTTCTTGTTCTGCCCAAGAGGGAGGGGGCAGTGTGAAGACCTCTGGGTGGGAGCAGTCTAATATTAGGCAAAAATTAGAAATTTATTAGGGAAAGTACCTCTCCGAGGCAAATAGCTTTTATATTCTCACTTGTCTGATGAGATTGGCCATGTTCTTTGAAGCAAGTTAGCTGATTAATGCAATTATAAGCAACAATTGAGGCCAAACCCATGGGAATATACACCATCTATCAGAAGGTGGTACCTGATAACAGGATGCTGAGAGCAACTCCCAAGTGATAGTAGAACTGGGCAGGGAGAAACAGATGGAGATGGATATGAATGAGAGAAGCAAAACTACAGGTTAAGGTGGTAGCTAGGGCTGCATTCAATAGGATCCAGCCTAGGACCCTAACCACATTAAGGGGGAGAGAATTGACCCTTCAAGGTCCCTTCACACTCTAGGTTAACGCATTGTCTTCAAGTGATGACTGTCATGGTGGCTCCTGGTTATCTTCTAATATTTTTTTTAGGAGATTGTAAGCTCCTAGAGGGCAGGGACCATATCTTTGTTTTGCATTTGGTTTGTATGGCAATGCATAGCTTGGTGCTTAATAAAATACTGTTAAATGCTGAGAGCATTCCCTGATGCATCTCTGAGTTACAAAATCACCTCTTCAAACGAAGCCAGGTGAGATCGCACAATGTAAAGAACACTGGACTTGGTTCTCATTTTGGTTTTTAAACAGTATATCCATGTAACTGAACCTTGGTTTCAAAATAGAATATATACTTTCTAGGAGCAATACGATGTAAGAGCTGTGTATGAGTGAGCTATGATTATTACCTCCTCCCTGCAGCTTTCTTAGGGCATCATTAAGCATTGCCCAGTAGAAAATTTGTCTCCTGGAGTTCAGTGGTTGAGTTTCAATGCAGGGGAGAGAATTTGAGATTCTCACAATAGAGGTAGCTGGAAGCACTGTGTTGACAATGGGGTGGTCCTAGCCACCTGACATCTCAATTTCTTCTAAAATAGGTTGTAACTATGGAAAACTAGGAGGTTCAAATGAGATCAAGGATGCCCCCAAGAATTTTTTTAAACTAAAGCACCATATAAGTATTACAAATTCCAAGGAAAGGTACTATGCTTTTCTGTTGTCGTTCCTTAAATTAAAACATTAAGAAAAGTTCTGTTCAGTTCCTCAAACTTTAAAAAAAAAATGGTTCTGATGAAAACTTGTCAAACTCAAACTGTCATAGGTCAGTTATTAATCGTGAGTAAAATCAGGCATTTCTACAGTGAAAATTGACAAATCTTTGGCTTTCCAGGTGACCAAGGTCTGTGCATTTGCTTTTAGTGATAATTTATGCTAACTTGCCCTTAGGTAAAAAAGTGCCATCTCTTAGAAGTAAATAGATAAAAGCAGTCCAAGCTATGGAGTATGTCTGACAAAGCCATGGTCAGAACCCAGTTATCTATCCCTGTTTCACATCCTACTGCTGTTCCCAAGCTAAAATTTTAACAACTGTCCTCACCATTGTTAACGTCATAATAGAAGCATTTAGGTGCCCACAGTCTTGGATGTTCCTTAAACTTTGGACAATCCTTAAATTTTCTTCTAGTTTAATACTATTTCTGCATTCTTTCCGTATGTAAATGAAATGATACAAGAAACAGAAAATAGAATGAGGGGCATCAAAGGACAGACCCAACTTTTCTCATAATCTGTCTTCCTGATCCACAATAGCTACAATTTACATAGTCCTTTAAGGTTTGGAAAGTACACGTGAAAATTTCAATTTATCCTCACAACCCTAGGAGGTAGGTGCTCTTATCCCCATTTTGTAGATGGGTCACAGTAAGATTGAATATAAATTCAGGTTTTTCTGACATCAGGTCCAACGGTCTAACAATTCCTGGCACCACATTCCTGCCCGCCGTTTCCTTTGTATTGCCCTACAAGCATATCTTCTCAGGAGGCTTGTCATTTCCCAGTTCAAAGCATAGCCCTTAATAATTTATGCCTGCCTTAGCCAGTCTATGCTTCATCACCTCAAATCCTTATTCTTGCCTCCTTCTGTTAGTCACGACTGAAACTAAGCAAAGTTTAGAAGACTTTGGCTCTATTAGCCACACTGGGCATGCTCAGTATCCAAGAACAGGTTTGCCTTTGCACAGATGACCAGAATCCTGCTTAAAAATTTAGGGTTTCTTATTCATAAATTAAGAGGACCAGAATCCAGTTTGGACAGGTTATCTCTAATTCTATGGAACTGAAGAGCTCTAGGTATGATCACTCACACTCCCTTACTAATACTTGGTAGGCTTCGATGACTGGGACCTTGGAAGAGGGTGCTTCCTGGGTCACCAGGAACAATACATTTTTTTTTAATTAATTCGTTTGTTTGCTTTTAGTTTACAGGATTTAATTCCACAATTCCTTGAGTTTCACATTTTGTCCACCTCCCTCCCTTCCCACCCCCCCATGGCGGCATATAGTCAAGTATAGGATCTGTAAATACTTTTACATTATACATTAGTCAGGTTATAAAGACGGATTGTATCAGATGGAATGAAAAATGGTAAAGAGGACATACAACCAAACAAGAAAAGGAAAAAAATCAGGTATTTTGCTTCCATCTGGATATAAACTCAGTCCTTTCTAGTTCTTTCTCTGGATGCACACATTTCTCTCCATCATGAGTCTTTTGGGATTGACTTATATTACTGCATTGCTGAGAAAAGTCCAGTCTATCAAAGTTGGTCATCACACATATGTTGTGTCTGTAATTGTGTACAAATTTCTCCTGGTTCTACTCTTCTCACTCAGCATCAGTTCATATAAGCCTCTCCGGGTAAATATGAAGACCATCTGTTCCTCATTTCTTATAGCACAACAGTATTCCATAACATGCATATACCACAACTTGTTTAGCCATTCCCCAATTGATGGGCACCCCCTTAATTTCCAATTTCTTCCAAATCTTCCAATTCCACAAAAAGAGCTGCTATAAACACTTTTGAACATATGGGTCTTCCTCCGACTTCTATGATCTCTTTGGGATGTAACCCTAGGAGTGGTATTGCTGGGTCAAAGTATATGAAAGTATTTATAGCCCTTTGGGCATAATTCCAGATTGCTCTCCAGAAAGGCTGGATCAGTTCACAACTCCACCAGCAATGCATTAGTGTTCCAATTTGCCCACATCCTCTCCAGCATTTGTCATTTTCCTGTTTTGTCATCTTAGCCAATCTGACTGATGAGATGTGGTACCTCAGAGTTGTTTTGATTTGCATTTCTCTAATCAATAGTGAATTAGAGCATTTCTTCATGTGCTTATAGATATCTTTAATTTCTTTCTCTGAAAATTGCCTGTTCATATCCTTTGACCATTTATCAATTGGGGAAACAATACAATTTATAATCTTGACAGGGAGGTTCGTCACTTCTGAACTTTTTTTAAAAATGCAGGTTCAAGAACTAATTGATTTTTCTTTGGGCAAAATACACACATTACAGGTCATATATATAGACAGAAGTCTTAGGAATATGAACTGACTGGGTCACTGAGCACTACAATCTGCTTGAGACTCCCCAAATATGTGAAGATTGCTGCATTGCTAAATACATTGGAGTCTCACCACAATGCACTAACAGAATTCTACATCCAAGGATGGGAGGAATTTTCCATATTTCTTAATCCAGCAGCTCTCAAACTTTTTGGTCTCAGAAACTCTTTACAAACTTAATTGTTGAAGACCCCAATAAACTTTTATTTGGGTTATATCTATAAATATTTAAAAGTTTAGAAATGAAACACTTTTGTTTTCAAAAAATAAATTTCATATCAACATGATAAAATTTTATGAAAAAACTATATATTCCAAAACAAAAAAGGTTTTGAGAGAAGAGTAGCATTGTTTTATGTATTTTTGCAAATCTAAAGTGCAGCTTGATAGAAGACAGGTATATTCTTATATATACTTCTGCATGTCACAATATGTTGTTTTGGTTGAAGTATATGAAGAGAATCCAACCTCCCAGATAGGTGGATAGGAGGGAAGGGATATTTTAATAGGCAAATAATGTCTAAGTATTATCATTTAAATAGTTTTGGCCTCATGGGCTCGCTAAAAATGTCTCAGGGACTCCCAGGAGTCTACAGACCACAATCTGAAAAGCACAGATCTAGTCCATCCCCTTCATTTTACGGAAGAGGAAACAAGACCAAGGAAGTAAAGTGACTTACCTAATAGCATGCCAGTTAGCTATTGGCACTATTATACAATCCAGATTTTCTAACTATGGTTTTCTTCCAACTTTGGGATACTGTGGTGGGTTCCTGGGCACACACCGTAACACTACCTCTTATTTGAAGAGGTTCTCATTGACTTTCTTGGTCGCTATTCTGTATGGCATAAACTTGTAGGTTTTGTAGGAGTAGTCTGCAGAAGTTGGGGCAGTCTGCCTCCAGTTCAGGCAGCCATCTTCCCTCTATGTTTCTTAGTATAACAATAGGTGGTTGTACAACTGGTAGGTTCTCTATATGTTATCCCTTAATCTCACTACATGACTGATCTAGATCCCTTTTTGATTTGATATCTTCTTGATGGCATATTTTGACACCTCTTCTTTTATTTGAATTTTAGTTTTTCATTATGAAATTAACAATCAATAAACACAAAATTGAGATAAGAACAAAAAAGTATAGTATGTATGAATCCAATAATTTTAAAATATAGTGTTTGTTTTTAAATGTTTTAAATTCAATAAGGTAGTTAAAACATATCCTTTCTACTATACTTTTTTCCTTTTTTAATATTTTTTCTCTTTGGTAAATTATATTTTATTTTTTCCAACTACATGTAAAGATAGTTTTCAACATTCATTTTTTTATAAGATTTTTAGTTTCAATTTTTTTCTCCCACCACCCTTCCCCAAGATGGCAAACAATATGATATAGGTAATATATGTGTGGTCATGTAAACATATTTCTATATTAGCATCAAAGGATATGAACAGGCAATTTTCAGAGAAAGAAATTAAAGATATCTATAAGCACATGAAGAAATGCTCTAATTCACTATTGATTAGAGAAATGCAAATCAAATTCTATGTTGTGAAAGAAGAAAGAGAAAAGAGAAAAGTCACACACACACAAAAAGTTAAAATAGTATGCTTCTATCTGCATTCAGACTCCATAGCTCTTTCTCTGGATGTGGGTAGCATTTTCCATCATGAGCCTTTTGAAATTGCCTTGGATCATTGTATTGCTGAGAAGAGCTAAGTCAGTCATAGCTGATCATCATGCAGTGTTGCTATTACTATATACAATGTTCTCCTGGCTCTGCTCACTTCCCTTAGCATCAGTTCATGTAAGCCTTTCCAGATTTTTCTGAAATCTACCTGCTCATCATAGCACAACAGTATTCCATTATATTCATATACCACAACTTGTTCAGTCATTTCCCAATTGATGGGCATTTCCTCAACTTCTAATTCTTTGTCACCACATAAAGAGGTGCTATAAATATTTTTATATATTTAGGTCCTTTTCCCTTTTTTATGATCTCTTTGAGAGTGGTATTGCTGGGTATGCACAGTTTGATTGCCCTTTGGGCAGTTCCAAATTGCTCTCCAGAATGGTTGGATTGGTTCACAACTCCACCAACAATGCATTAGTGTCCCAGTTTTTCCAAATTGTTTTCAATATTTATCATCTTCTTTTCCTGTGATGTTAGCCAGTCTGGTAGGTGTGAGGTAGTACCTCAGAACTGCTTTAATTTGCATTTTCATATGACTATAGATAGCTTTCATTTCCTCATCTGAAAACTACCTATTCATATCCTTTGATGATTTATCAATTGTGGAATTACTTATATTCTTATAAATTTGACTCAGTTTTCTATATATTTTAGAAACAAGACCTTTATCCAAAAAATTGGCTGCAAAAATTGTTTCCCATATTTTTATTTTCCTTCTAATCTTGGTTGTGTTTTTGATGGCATATTTTACACCCCTTACTGTGTTTCAGTCATCAGTAATAATACGCTTCATTCACTATGTTTCTACTATTGCCTTTTGGGTGACCCATTATTTTCATATTTTCAGAGACTAGTATTCCATGATTCAAAATCATATGCCATGTATGGAAAAAATATATTATAAAAAAGATACTTCTATTTGAGAGATGTTTGTGGCTATAAGATTTCCCAAATTCAATCCAATTTAAACCACTCACTTCCTATATATTTCTTAATCCAGTTCACTGTCCATATGCAGTGTCCGCCTAGATATACGTACTAAATGTATAGCTGTTTTACCATCCAATTGTGTATAAGGCTGTACAATACTTGGTTTTTCCACTGTGGATTGTTAGGCTCAACTTTTAAACAAAATTACTTTAGGAGAACCTGCAATGTTTTGGGTCTTGATCAAATCAATATACTATCATCTGTGATAAGAGCATTTGCAGGACTTCATCATCTATATGGAATCATATTTGAACTCTAATGAATATTTTCAATAACAGTGGCAAACACTTTTGGTGTAACTGTTCCTATTCTATCCCTGCTTAATATTCATGATCAGAGGATTGTCAAACACCTCCTTTCTTGCATCTAATGAGGAATTAATATTCCTCACTTTAACATGTAATTTTAACATGCATAGAAAACTCTTTGTTGGAAGTTCTTTAAACTGCAATTTGATCTAATAAATCAAATACTTTTTATGGTCCACAAAAAACAAGCATAGTGGGGTCTTACATTCTCTGCACTAAGTTCTGATCTGCTGTAGTCTGCTTGTTTCCTTGTGCTGCTTTCATCAAAGATGGCTCTGATAGGTGTGTAATTTATTTTCACAGAAATTTTGTAAATATGATCACGGAAGCAGGCATTTGAAACAATATATTTTCTATCTTCTCACTTTTTTTTTTTTTAGTGATCCCATATGTAACTTTCCCCCCCCCCCCCCAATCTGGTATCTTTCCATTTTTCACAATTTTACCAGTCCTACATAGGGTACAAATCCCACCTAACTCACAATAAAATAATTAAGCTTAATTGTATCTAAAAGCGATCATAACTGAATGTATGACCTTACTCTGTACTTATATTTGCTTACACCAGTACTAACATTGTACTTTTTGTTTGTGTTTGTGTTACACTTTCTTTAATAGGCAGATAAATAGGTTTGGGGACTTCAAATTGCACGCTGTATCTTCTTAAGCTTATCTTACGTTGGTATTTGACCCTCACTCTAATTTCTATCATCTAACTGTAAACAACAGCTGTGTAAGAGATGATTTCCACATCGATCATCACACATTTCCTGTCATTTAAGAAATAGCCAATTTCAAAAAAAAAAAAAATCAGTTTGGGGCAGTTTTTGAGTTTAAGATATCCACCGGAGCTTAATTAAAGCTAGCGGACAAGGGTGATAGTGATGCACACTAAGCACTTTGAAAACCTTGAAGTGCTATATGAATGTCAATTATTGTTTGTTTGGAAACCGGCCGTGGCCGGTGAGGTGACCAGTCCGTAGTCCCGCAGCCAATGAAGCGGAGGAGCCAGGCCTCAGGACCAACCTCGTGACTCCAGCTCACAAAAAGCCAACCCCTCGCGCGCAGCAACCATAGAGCTGGGAGGCCCCGATTGCCTAGAGCTCTCCATTCTCTATGGTTGAAAAAGAGAGCGGAGGCCAAGGTGATGACGTAATGTGCCCCATGCCCGTCCCACCCCGCCCTTCCACTGGACGACTTCCGCTCGGCTGGACGGTGGAAGGAGAGTGCAAGCACTGGGAGGAGGCTACCTAGAGCCCTCAGTTCCAGATAGCGCGATGCGATCGGTTAGCTACGTGCAGCGAGTAACCCTGGAGTTCAGCGGAAGCCTCTTTCCGCACGCGATCTGTCTCGGAGACGTCGACAACGATACGGTACGTCACGGCGCATGCGTGCACTGAAGGAAGCAGAAGGACGTGTGACGTGTGCGGTGGGGAAGAGAGGGAGGGGAAAGGGAAGCCCTGCCTGGGCTTGGGAGCATGGTAGGGAAGCTGTGCGTATGCGCCCTGCGCCTGACGGCACATTACATACCGGAAGTGGCTAAACAGTGATAGCAGCCACCCATCCCCCACCTCCCAGTTGCGGGTTTTTGTGGGGTGCTTTGTCCCTGCCCTCATTAGACACTTAAAAGACCTTCTTTACAGCCTCCAGACAAGATAGGGCTTGTATTTCCAGGCGGGGAGAGGCGTAAAATGATACATGGTATAACAATACGTTAGCATATAATGCGTAATATAGTACGTAAATAATAACATGGAAATCTAATGTAATATATTGTGTAAATAATTATGTAATACAAATACGTAATATAGGAATAACAAATATGTAATAAGCAGTAGTGCAGGAAGCCAAGTGCACGTGACCTCTCCAGGAGTCTGGAGAGCCCAGGAAGGCTTCCTGGAAGAAGAGGCATTTAATAGAAATTAAGCAGGCCCAGAGGAGATTGGAGGCCTGAGTAAAAACCCCGGAGACTGGGAGTTCAGATGCAGTTACTGATACTCCCTAGCTTTATGACCTAAGGCAGGGCCCTTCACCTCTCAGCCTCAGTTTACTCATTTGCGAAAATGAAGATAATAATAGCACCTGCCTCACTAGGTTATTGTAAGGACTTCAGTTCAATTCAGGAAACTTTGATGAAACACCTACTATGTGCTAGGCACCCTGCTAAGTGCTGGGGGTACAGAAAGAGTGGAAAGGCAGCCCCTGTCTAGGGCAGACCACCCTACGGCCCCAGGGGAGGGGCAGAGACTCAATGTAGAGCAGAGATTGTTATTGTTCTGACCTGCTTGTCAATACAAGTGGCACAAATACTTAGGCTCCTTAAGAGTCTACGGCAAATCTTTAATAAACTTTGTTTTACTTTGGCTGAGAGAAGGCTTGAGTCGAATTTATTTGGCAGGACCCAGCATTTTGCCTCGAGCACCCCTGAGCCTCAACATATGGTTTCCTGAGCATAAACCCCGACAGGAATATCATGAAGAGCTTTGTAAACCTTAAAGTAGATACATACAAGCTGTTGTTCATTGCCTCATAGGATTTGGGAGTTATCTTTTATAGTGGAAGAAGTCCTGCTTAGCTTCTTATCGTATGTGTGACCTTAGGCAAGTCACTTCCCTGTGGCCCTCCGTTTTCTCATTTGTAAAATGAGGAAGTTGAGCTCTAAGGTCCCATCCAGCCACATCATTTTATAGTTTTAGTGAAATGGCATGCCCAAAGTAACTCGGCTAGTAAATAGCAGAATCAGAACTCAAACCCAGGTTCTCAGACTCCAAATCTAGCATGCTGCATTTCTATTACATTATACTAGGAGTGGCAGCTAGATGGTACAGGGGATAGAGTGCCATTCCTGGAGTTTGGAAGACTCATCTTCCTGAGTTCAAATCCAGCCTCAGACACTTAGTAGCTGTGTCACCCTGGACAAGTCACTGAATTCTGTTTGCCTCCGTTTCCTCATCTCTAAAATGAACTGGAGAAAGAAAGGGCAAACCACTCCAATATCATTGCTAAGGAAACCAGATGGGGGTCACAAAGTCAGACATGACTGACCCTCAGCCTGCAGGCTTCCTTCAAGATGCAATAAAAATCTTTATTTCTACAAGAGGTCTTTCTAGTCCCCTCTCCCACCGCCCGCCATAATTGCCTTCCCTTTGAAACTGCATCTGTGCTTTGTTAAACTATACATACATATATATGTATGTTTGCATGTTGTTTTTCTTCTTAAGAATATGAACTTCTCAGGGGAGAGCCAATGTTTTTACCTATTTTTGTATCCTCACCTTAGAACGTTGTCTGGTATATAATAAGTGTTGAATAAATATTTGTTGACTAACTGTGAGCAAAGAGAGAGGCATGAGCATGGCATTTGGGAGGAGGGGGGAGAGTCGCCCGGTTTGGGCTGGATCATAGAGCATGGTAGGTGTTCAACCCTCCAGTCAGGATGCCAGGAATAGGACCTATGCTCTTTAGCTGGGAGGAAAGCTTTGAAAACTGGGGGCAGATCTCCAAGTGTTTCAACTACAACTTAAGGTTTTTCAACTACAACTTAAGGCTCTTCCTCTGTTGCTTCTATTTATATTAATACATTATACTAAACTGATTTATATTTTATAATACAATTTGTGATAAGTCATATTAAATTATATTAATATCAGAGTTGAAGTCTTAAAGAAACTCACAGGTGATTGTGTCTGGTACAGTTGTGTAAACGGGTGTAAGGGGGCAAATAATGAAGGCATCCATCTGAAGAAATCAGAAAAGACTTTTGAACCCACTTTGCATCCTCTGTCATCACTGGCACAAGAGAGCGGTAAAAGGCTGCTTCCCGAGATCCACTGGGAATTTGGCCACAACACAGGACAGAGGAATAGTAGAGAGTGAACCTCCCCACTTGGGAGCCCATTCACCACTTGAGGGTGCCAGACACACAACTCGGGGAATTAGAACACAAAATACACAATCTTCCCTGCATCCCTGCACCTGCTGTGTGTCCCCAAACTTCCTGATACACATACACTAATGATCTTGTCAAAAGGGAGTCAGCTATTGAAGCCATGCTATGGGTAGGCTTTATTTTTTTATTCTGAACTAAACAAACACCAAATCAAATGAACATGCCCAAATACGTGTTGCATGACAGAAGATGACTACATATGAAATTGTGAGTCTATTATGTAAAGCTTGCTTGCTTTTCTTTAAAATCTATAATAAATTCAATATGTAATTTTCAAACTTGTCCTGCTAATATATGATTCCATCTGGTTCTTTTCTCATTTGGGGTGGGAGGCCTAGTACCCTTCTCCCTATGACCTTCTCCCTTCCCCATAGCTGAGAAGAAAAATCCTTGTAAAATTATCAAGTAAAACTAATTCCCACATTGCTCATGTCCAGAAATATACATCTCATCCTGCTTTGTCTTACATCTTTCAAAGTTGTATGTCTTCACATTGTTGTAATTATATAAGTTGTTCTCCTGGTTATGTTTACTTCATTTGTTTCAGTTCCTTCGAGACTTTTTCCCCAGGTTTCTCTGAAACTTCTTTTCTTACAGCATAGTAATAATATTCCATCATTTTCGTATGCCAGTTTGCTCAGATATTCCCCAATTCATAGGCACTTCTTTAGTTTCCAGTTTTTTGCCACCACAAAAAGAGCTGCTATGCACATTTTTAAGCATATAGGTCTTTTTCCTTTTCTTTTTTTAATCTCTTTAGCATATAGATGCAGTAGTGGTATCAGTGGGTCTAAGGGTATGTATACAGTTTAGTAACTTTTTGGCCATAGTTTTAAAATGCTTTCCAGAATAGCTGGAACAAATCTTTCCAACATTTCTCATTTTTCTTTTTTGTCATCTCTGCCAACCTGATGGGCATGAGATGGAACCTCACAGTCACTTTAATTTTCATTTCTCTGAATTATTAGTGATTTAAAACATTCTTCATATGGCTATTTATAGCTGATGATTCTCAGAACTATTTATCCTGCTTTAACCTTCAGGCTGACAAGACATCTCAAAGTAGATGTCTCATAGTCATCTCAACACGACAAAAACTGAACTAATTTAATTCTTTCTCTCCCCAAGCCTCACTCTCCTGTGTCCAGATTGTGGCCAAATCATGCCAATTTGACTTTTTGTAACATCCCTGGTTCCCTACTCCATCACCCCCATCTGTCCTCTCACACTCCCTGCAACAAGCCCTGCTCAGCTCACACCTGGACATTGCAATAACCTGCTGGTTGATGTTTCTCCCTCCTCCCACTCAGCTGCCAAAGTGATTTTCCTAAAGCACATATTCAACCATGTCATCCTCCCATGTAGGAAACTACAGTGGCTTTCTGTCACCTCCAGGATCAGATATAAAATCTTCCCTTTGGTGGTCGAAGCCCTTCATAACATGGCTTCTTCCTCCTTCTTCAGTCTTCGGGCACCTTTTGTTGTTCAGTCATTTTCAGTAGTGTCTGACTAACGTGATCACATTTTGGGGGATAGGGAGAGGTTGGCAAACATACTGGAGTATTTTGCCATTTCCTCCTCCAGCTTATTTTACACATGAGGAAACTGAGGCGAACAAAGTTAAGTGACTTGCCCAGGGTCACAAAACTAGTGTCTGAGGCCAGACTTGAACTCAGAAAGATGAGTCTTCTTGATTCTAGGCCCAGCACTTTATCCACTGAATCACCTAACTACCTTATATTACACCTTACCCCCCACGAAGTACTCTAATCCAGTGACCTGAAGCCTCCTGGCTGTTCCCCAAACAAGACTCTTCATGTCCCAATTTAGGATATTTGTACTTGCTGTCCCCCATGCCTGAAATGCTCTCCCTCCTCATCTTCGCTTCCTGACTTTCCTGCCTTCCTTCAAATCCCAGATAAAATCCCACCTTCTCCAAGAAGCCTTTCCCAACCTCCCCTTAATGCTAGTGCTTTCCCTCAATTTATTATTTACAATTCATCCTATGCAACCTTGTTTGTATTTTTTTTTTTACATATTGTCTTCCCTTTTAGACTGAGTTCCTTGAGGATAGGGACTGTTTGGAGTTTTGACCAGAGGTGGGGTGGGGAGGGTTGGTCTTTGTATTTGCAGTGCTTAGCATAGTGCCAGTACACAGGAGCATTTACTAAATCCTTATTGGCTTGACCTTTCGGGGGTTTTTCTTACACCTTCAAAATTTCTAATAGTGTTATTTCCTTTCTCTGACCCAGAGAGCGATTTGAATTGATTGACATTAATTAGATTAAGATTAACTAATGTATCCATTTGGAGCTTATTGCATTATAGGGTGTGAAGTGTTGCTCTGAACTTCATGTCTGCTAGCCTGCTTTCCAGCTTTCCCAAAAGTTTTTGTTAACTAATAAGTATTTAACTCAGTAGCTGAGGTTTGGGGTTTTATAGAACACTACTAGATTGATTTGCTTCTGTTATATTATATACCTAATGTGTTTCACTGATTGACCAGTATTCACCAGTACTAAATCCTTTTGTTGAGTATGACTTTGTAGTATTGTTTGAGATCTGGTATAGCTTAGACCTCCTTTCTTCTCACTTTTTTCATTGTTCTCCTTGAGATTCTTTTTTTTCTCCTTGAGATTCTTTACCTTTTATTCTGCCAGATTCATTTTGCTATTACTTTATTTAATAAAATAAACTTTTAATACTTTTATTGGTGTGGCACTAAATAAGTAAATTAATTTAGATAATATTGTCATTTTTATTAGCTCAACCTGACCCCAAACAATGGAGATTTCTCCAATTATTTAGCTTTGTCTTTTTCTGTGAAGTATATTTTGTAGACTTCCAAATATTTTGTTTATTCTGTAATTATTTTGGGTTTTTTTTTGCTTTTTGGAGGGGAGAGGGCAGGACAGTTGAGATTAAGTGACTTGCCCAAGGTCACACGGCTAGTAAGTGTGTCAACTGTCTGAGGCCGGATTTAAACTCGGGTCCTCCTGAGTCCAGGGCTGGTCCTCTATTCACTGCTCCACCTAGCCACCCCTGTCATTATTTTGAATGAAATTTCTCTTTCCAGTTATTCCTGCTAGGTTTTGTTCATAATACAAATAATTGTTGATGATATATGTGGATTTATTTATGTCCAGTTTTGCTAAAGTTATTGTTTCATTTAACTTTTAATTGACTCTGTAGGGTTCTCTTAAGTTAAACATTACGTCGTCTGTGAAAGTTGATAATTTCTCTTTGCTTATGCTTATTCCCTCAGTTTTTTTTCTTGTCTAATTGCTATATTTAGTATTTCTAGTACTATGTCAAGTAATAGTGGTAATAATATATATCCTTGCTTGGACCCAGATCTTATTGGAAAGGCCTCTAGAGTATATATTTATATATAATGTCTTTTGGTTTTTATATAGTTGCTGTTTAACATATTAAGGAAAGATTCACTTATTCCTATTCTTTTCAGTGTTTTTATTTTTATTTATTTATTTTTTTAAAAGCAATCGGGGTTAAGTAACTTGCTCAAGGTTACACGGCCAGTTATTTCTGGGTGTGGTGCTGAGTATCTGAGCCTGGATTTGATCCAGGTCATCCCAACACTGGAGCCAGTGCTCTTACTCGCTGAGCCACCTGGCCGCCCCATTTTCAGTGTTTTTAATAGAAACGATTGGTTAATTTTGTCAAAAAATTTGTGCACTTATTGTTGTATGATTTTTACTGTTCTTGTTATTAACGTAGTCTGTTATATTTGAGGTTTTCCTAATATAGAACCGACCCTGAAATCTGGGCATATTTCTACCCTGGTAACAGCGTACAGTCTTTGTGATATATTGCTGTAGCCTCTTGGTTAATATTTTTATTTAAAATTTGTGTGTCAGTATTCATTATGGTCTGTAGTGGGGTCCACCATAATTTCATAGATTTAAGACTATCTGTGAATTTGATTTGGAAAATATATCACATATTTATTTTTACTAGCCTCTAACTGCAGTTTAGAATTGCTTTCAGTTATGAATTTAGGCAACAAATATTATTTTGTGAAGGGGTCCCATAGACTTCATCAGAGTACCAAAAGAGTCCATGATGCAAAAAATGTTGAGCCCTTGTGATGGTTTTTTTTCTCTGTTTTGTCTGTCTGATTTAGGTATCAAGACTACATTTATATCATAGAACAAATTTGATAGGATCCCTTCTGTTCCTATCTTTGCAATAAAGTTATATAACATTGGAATTAATTGTTCTTTGAACATTTGATAAAATTCACTTCTAAATCCATCTGGTCTTGGGATCTTTTTCTTTGGGAAGTCATATGATTTGTTCAATTTCTTTTTTTTCTTTATGAAATTAGGCTATTTAAATTCTCTGTTTCTTGTTCTTTTAATGTGGGCATTTATATTTTTTTTGCACATACTCATCTTTTTTACTTAGCTTGCCAGTTTTATTGGAATATAGTTGGGTAAAATACTTTCCAATATTTTTTTTTAATTCCTTCCTCATTTGTTGTGAATTCCCTTTTCATTTTTGATGCTAGTAATGAAGGGCAAACAGAAGCAACAACTTAGGTTTCCTCTTTATTCTTTTTAATGTTTATTGCTTTTTACCTAATTAGCATGTAAATACTTCATTCTTGTATTGACCCTTCTAATTGCTTTCTACCTTTTAATGATTCTTTTGACTCATGTCTTTGCATTTTAGTACTCATTTCTGGTGTTTTTTTTTTTTATCACATGTACTTGAAAATTTCTCTAGTTCATTAAAGGTCCTTTTTCCCTCTATAAGATTAAACTCAGTTTTTCTGCGTAAGTTATTCTTTGTTTTTGCCTATATTTTTTTGCCTTGTGGAATATTGTATCCCAAACACTTCTCTACTGTATAGATATCTGCCAGATTTCATGTAATCATACCTAGCTCCTCAGCACTTGAACTCTTTCTTTCTGGATGTGTCATTATTTTTTCTTTGACCTCCTGGAAGTTCAGTTTATGTTATGACTGTGATATTGCTGGGAGTTTTCATGTAAGAGTTTCTTTCAGTAAATGACCAAATGAGTCTCACTATTTCATTTTGTTGTCTGATATTACTAGATCTGGACAGTTTAAATTCATGATTTTTTTTAAAGATGATATCTAGGCTCTTTTTTGTTGTTTTTGCTCCAATTACTAGAGATGTTTCTCTCCATTGACCTTTTCCAGGTCAGGTCTTTTTTATATGAGGTATTTGCTCATATATTTCCTTTTATTCCCTAACTCTTTAAAAAATTTTTAATTTTATTTCCAAATTCTCTTCCTTCATCTATCCATACCACATCTTTTTAAATTTTTTTTAATTCTCAGTTTTTAGTAGACTCATTAACTTATGTTTGCTCCATTCTGATTTTCCGCATCTATTACTAGGATAAGGTTTTGCACCTGTTATATTGAGCTATGAATTCTCCATCCAAATCTTTCCTTTCCTGCTCTCATTTCAGCTGGGTGGTGCATGTATAGATAGCTGGGCTTGGCATCCAAAGACCTGAGTTCAAATTTGGTCTCAGACACTTAATATCTGAATGACCTTTGGCAAGTCACTTAATCTCTGCCCCAATTTTCTCAACTGTAAAATATGCATAATAAAAACACCTACCTCTCAGAGTTGCTATGAGGACCAAATGAAATAATATTTCTAAAGTACTTAGCATAGTACCTGGCAGAAAGTAGATGCTATTCAAATCCTAGCCATTATTATCATTACTAGTATTTCTTCTCCAATCCTTTCTTCTAGAACTCTTGTTTCATTTATGATGTAATTTTTTTTTTAAACACCACAAAACTCTTGCTTCATCATTTCTTCTAAGAATTCTAGTTGACCTTATGGTGGAGAAGTGTTTTCTTTGAGACTTTGTAGATGTTATAGAGTATTCTCTGCTTAATTTGTGTCTTGGGTATTCCCCTAAGACATATTTTTTGTTTGTTTACTCATTCTTCTAGCCCTATTTCCTGAATCATGGCTTTGTGTTACAGCTGGGCTCCACGTGATTTAGGAGAAAATCTCAGGTCTTTTTGTGTCAGATCTATTCTCTGTAGTCCTGCTGCTGCTTTTTCCAGCTATTTAGAACTGTGTTCTTCTAGGAACTTAGGCCAGAGAGCTATAGACTTTTAGCATTCCCTAAAGGTTCAGATCTAGGATGAAGTTTGATTGCAGCCCTTCTAGTCTGACCTTTGCCAACTCCCAACGCTGTTTTGGGGGCAGCTACAGATTGTTGGAAGTCCAGCAAACAGCAGCTAACCCTAGCCCCAGTCAGAGCTAGCAGGCTATGCAGGTTCCATGGGGTCTCCCTGTGTTCATTATTCCTCTATGGACCTCAGCCTGGGTCTGTGATCTGAATTCAAGATGCTGCTCTGAGATCAGAGTGATGGAGTTGCTGGCTTGCTCTTGGGCTTCTTGCTTGGTTTGCAGCCTCAGGCTGGAGTAGTAATTGTGCCCCTAGCCCTGGTATACAGCTGCAGGCCCCAGCTACATCAGTCCTGTCCTGGATCAGTGACCTCATTTTGTTGTCAAAATGACACAGCTGCTTCTTGCTTCTGTTCCTCCTGTCCCCGATGTGAACTGCAGGCCCTGTCCACAGTGGATCCACATCTGCTTGTGGCCCTGGCACACAACATACTCTCCATCCCAGTCTCAACGCTTCAAGGCTCTGTGCAGGCCTTCCTTGCTCAATCCCCTCCCGTCCTTCTGGCTGTATTTCTAGGATAACCTAGGCTGAAAAATTGACCCACTGTGGTTTCTACATGGATTTCCTTGTGACTAAGTCTCATTGCTCTTCTTCAGTATTTGCTGGAGTAGTTGTGGAAGTTCTACTCCTTCCTTCTATGGTACCATCTTTGGTGGTCCTATATATTTGTTTCTATTCTCTGCTTCCCTGATTGGATGTGAGTTCTGGGTTGATCTCTCCAAAGCTTGGTATCTGGAGATGAAGTTGAAAAACACATTTCTTGTTTATACTGGGGTAATCGGAAAGAATTGGAGATAAAGCTAGGCAGTAAAAGGATAGGGACATTGAAACAGGACCTTGAATTCCAGAATTGAGAGGGTCACAGATTCTCTCCCCATTTCTGGCATCCACTGATCTAACATATACATTAGAGAAAGTAAAGGAAACTTGGGAGATGCAGGTGGTTCCATTTCTTTAATGACCACCTCATTCAAATGGGTGTTCAGTAGTACTTTTAAAGTAGTGATTATGTTCAGTCAATATTGATTAGATGCCTACTATGTGTTGGGCATTGTGCTAAGTGATTGGGGTACAAAAAGAAGCAAAATACAGTTCCTGCCTTCAAGGAGCTCACAGTCTAATTGGGAAGATAATATATAAACAAATATGTACAAAGTAAGCTACAGAATAAATAAGAAATAAACAGAGGGAAGGCACTAGAATTAAGGTTTCCTGTAAAAGATGGGATTTAGTTGAGACTTAAAGAAAACCAGAGAAGTCACTAGGCAGAGTTGAGGAGGGAGAGCATTCCAGTCACAAGGAACAACCAGAGAAAATACCTGGGTTAGAGAGATGGCACAGCCAGGAGGCCAGTGTCACTGAACTGGGGACTAAGTGTTGGGGAGTAAGGTATAAGAAGACTGGGAAAGTCGGAAGGGGCCAGGTTATAAAGGGCTTTAATGTCAAACAGAGCATTTTGTATCTGTATCTGGAGGCCATAGAAATCCACTGGAATTTATTGTGTAGGAGTACAACTCGCACTTTAGAAAATTCACTTTGGTAGCTGAATGAAGGATGGATTGCAGGAAAGACTTGAGGCAGGCTGACCCTCCAACAAACTGTGATGGTAATCAAGGTGTTTTTTTTTTAATTTAATTTAACTTTTCTTTGTTATATTTTAAGTTCTGAACTGTCTCCTTCCTTTCCTCCCCACTGTGCATTAGAGAAGGCCACATTTCATATACACACACACTTGAGTGTGTATGTATGTATGTATAAAACCATACTATACTTCTATTTATCAGTTCTTTCTCTGAGTATAGAATAATTTAGTCATTTGTAGTTATTCTTCGAACAATATCTCTGTTACTGTATACAATGTTCTCTTGGTTCTGCTTATTTCACTCTTCATTATTTCATGCAAATCTTTCTATGTTTTTCCAAAATCAACCTGCGCATTGTTTCTTTCATCACATTAATATTCCATCACAATCGTATACCACAACTTGTTTAGCCATTCCCCAGTTGATGGGCATCCCAAGAACAAGGTTTAACAAAATTCATTAGGAGTTCTAGAATTTCTTTGGGGCTGAGTGCAGAGTAAAAAAATTATGATGATAATTATTCTCTGTCCCCAATGACATTTCTCTTTTCTCTCTGTCTGAAGTTGAATGAACTGGTGGTGGGAGATACTGGTGGGAAGCTGTCAGTGTACAAGAATGATGACACCCGGCCATGGATCACCTGTTCCTGCCAGGGAATGGTCAGTATTTTCCTCTAAGAGGTTCCAAGAGGGGTAACTTCAGACTCTTTGTCTGAAATGTATCCCCAGGTCCCCTTTGCCTTTAGAATCCTTGGCCTCCTTCAGAGCTAGCTCAGGTTTTCCTACATGAGAATCTGCCTAGTTGTTGGTTGTCTTGAAATTACTTTGTATGTCTTTGTATGTGTTGTAGTCTCCCATTGTAATGTAAGCTTCCTTAGGGCAAGGGATATTTCCTTTATGTCTGACTCTGTACCCCTGAGCACAGTCTTCTTTACAAGGAAACTTTTGATGCAGGGAGTACTTAATTAGGCTTGAATTGAAGGATATCAGCTCATATTGTTGCAATTCTTCTCTGCTTGTTTGTACTGACCTAGCCTATAGTTACGATAGCAGAATATACACATGAACAAGTTCTCAGTGAGCAATAAATATTAAAGCTTTTCCTCCTCCCTAATTCATCCCAGAAGGATCAAGGTAAATTGATGTTTCCTTAGCACCTTTTGGCTCTCTGGATCATCTTCTCTTTTATCTTGCAGCTTACTTGTGTTGGAGTAGGAGACATATGTAACAAGGGAAAGGTAAGCGTTCTGATTTACCTCGGATAACTGAAGAAATGATGGTTCTCATTCCTCCCAACTCCACTGAAATCAGTGGCGTTTACCTGGCCTTCCTTTAGGGCATAGTGGATGGTTCTGTCCCTTCTTAAACCGTGACAGAACCAGCCCTGTCTTATCTCTTTTCTTTTCTCCACTCACCAATGTTCCTTACATATCCTTGTTTCTCTCAGAACTTGGTGGTGGCAGTAAGTGCTGAGGGCTGGTTTCACCTGTTTGACCTGATGCCTACCAAGACTCCAGAAACGTCTGGGCACCATGAGGCAGCAGCAGGGGAGGAGCATCGACCAGTGTTCAAGCAGCACATCCCCGCCAACACCAAAGTCATGCTGATCAGTGATATTGGTGGGCCTCAGTGGGTAGAGCAAGAGTCAGGTCCCACAGTAGAGGAAGGCAAAGGGCAGAATGGTCAGGAAGAAGAGAACCCAGGCCTCTTTTCCTCCCTTAGAGGAATGAGCACTGGAAGATCATATATCATGAGAAGAACAGATCTCTCTGAAGGTGGTGTGAGTCTTGCGCTAGGCAGTTGTAGGGAAGTGCTTTCTAGGTAGCTATCCAGAAATTGTTCACAGTGGAGGGAGTAGGACAGAGAAGAGAACTGAGGTGGGCAGGTAGGGGAAGACAATAGACTGGGAAAGAAGAAATACAGGAGTAATAGTAAAGTTGGATAAGAAGGTTCTTGTGGGTACAGGAGAACAAGTACTAGACCCAGACTGAGTTTAACGTTATTCTGGGTTGAAAGTAAAGATTTAGTAGGTAAGTTGGTAAGAGGTCTCAAAGTAGAGGTGTCATAGAACAGATCATGATATGAATACCAGACAGAGAATGGAAACAGTAATGGGGAGAGCAGGTATGGTTAAGACTGATGGGCATAATTTGAGCTCTAGACCACCCTTTATGTCAATATCCACAGATGGGGATGGGCGTTGTGAGCTGGTGGTCGGCTACACAGACCGTGTGGTAAGGGCATTCCGATGGGAGGATGCCAGTGATGGCATGGAACATGTGACTGGACAGCTGATTTCACTTAAGAAATGGCTGCTGGAGGGACAGGTGAGGAGGTGGCATGGAGACCATGAATCAAGGCAGAGAGGGGAAGGACAATCTAGAGAAGGTTGGATGGGTTGAGCAGTTGAAGGATGAGGCAGTGGGGGATCTTGATAGGGAATATCAAAAGGATCCATTTGGGGATCAAGGTGTTGGGATAAATTACTAGTGGGAAGCAGGGGCATTTAGGAAAAGGCAGTAAAGAGAGGATAATCCAATATGGTTAATTTGGGAACTCCAGAATTCATCCTGGTTTGCTCATCATCCTTCTACATTGCCCTTTCCTCCTATTATATGCAGATAACCAATTTTTTGCTTGCCAAACTTCTCAACTTCCCAATTCTACCTTAAGCCACCTCTCCTGGATATAGGTAGACAATTTGTCAGTGACTCTGGGGCCTCAGGGAACCCCTGAACTGATGGTATCCCAGCCAGGCTGTGCTTATGCCATTCTACTGTGTACCTGGAACAAGGGGCCCCTTCCTGTCCCTGAGGACAGTAACAGGTAAGATCAGCTGGGGGCAGTAGCATGTGTGTTGGAAGAGTACAGTTAGCACAAGGAAATAAGATGGGCTCAAGGATAACAAATTGTAGTGAGAAGGGCTCCTGAGGGCGGGAGTCCCTTAGGGAAGGGCTTAGCATGAGCTGAACGCAGCCCATGCTACAGGCTTGGAGCTGGTAAAAGTTACCTCATCTGGATCCCAGGCCCAAACCATTTACTGCATAGAATATATTCAAGGACTCAGGGAACTTTGGTTTCCATTTCTGTGCTGTCTGGAAGAGAAAACAAAGCCTGCCCCATTTCTCTCATCTCCACTTACTGCTTTGGCCAATAAGTCAGGAAGGGGATGAGTATATAGAATATTCTATAATCCCATGGCAAGGATATTCTTTATGGAGTCCTCAAGCTGACTCGGGTTCCTTTGGAAAATGCAGTTCCTTTGATTGTCTGTTACTAACAATAACAGTTTAAAATTATTTGATTTTTGTACCAGCCCTGTGATAATATTGCAGCTACTATTCTTTCCATTTTGCATATGAGGTAAGTGAGGGTCAGAGAGGTTGAGCAATTCACCCATCTTCACACAGACACTGTAAGTGTCTGAAGCAGGATCTGGCCCTGGGGTTCTCCTACTCTAAGTGTGGTTTTCTTTCCACTACACCGTACTGCTTCTTCACTAAGTTGTATACCCTTCTACCCATAGAGAGACCACTGCTATCCGAGATGTCATCCTGCACCAAACCTCTGGCCGTATCCACAATAAGAATGTCTCCACCCACCTCATTGGCAACATCAGACATGGTGAGGAAGGCAGGTCGGAGAAGAAACTGGGAGTTTCTGGGAGTTATAAGGTCCTGGGAGTATAAGAGATAAGAAAATCCTCTCACCTGGACCTTTTCCCTCTGCTAGCTATACTTCCCCTCCCAGATCTTAATCATCTACCTTTAGCCTCATCCTCCTAGCTTTATTCTTGCTCTTATCTGCCTTATGTACCTCACTGATTCCTTGATCCCCTTACCTTTTTATTCCTCACAGGCCAAAGCAATGAGAATAATGGCTCAAGTCTCTTTGCCCTCTGCACTCTTGATGGTGAGTTCCCATACTGACTTTCTCTGTGGTGGAGTAGGAGGGGCAATTACATACCTGTTGGCCTCATGGTTTAACCCACCTGTATTTTTTTCCCTCTATAGGAACTCTAAAACTCATGGAGGGAGCAGACAAGCTGCTGTGGTCGGTACAGGTTGATCACCAACTTTTTGCCCTAGAAAAACTGGATGTTACAGTGAGTAGAAGATTAGGTGGGGAAATAACATTTCTCCTTCCCTGTGGGCCAGTAGTAAATTGAATTTTTTTTACCCCGCAACTGCCATCCTCATTAAACTGTATTGACCAAATCTACTTTGAAAGAAAATAGCCATCATTTGGAAATGAATTTAACTGCCCTTCCATTCGCAGCTATCTATATTTGCCTTAAATTTGTATCACTTTGATATTTTTGAAAATTACTAATGATGATGTAGATCATGGGGCCAATAAGTGACAGTGAGAACCTGCTGACTTGGTGTAGGCCTGGCTCCAATATGTACTGGATGTTTTTTTTTTTCACATCTGCTAGTCTTCCCTGGATAGAGGTATTTCCCCTAAGCTTAGGGGAGGAGGAAGCCTTGATTTGCTTCCTACTATTCTTGTTTTCCATCTCCTGCAATGTTTATTTTCTAAAAGCAATGACCAAGACCTACTTCAGTTTTTTCTAACCCTCAAAGAGACCCCTTCCCATTCCCACATTCTTGTCACTTCCTGACTGCTTTTAGGGCAATGGAAGGGAGGAGGTAGTAGCATGTGCCTGGGACGGACAGACATACATCATTGATCACAACCGCACTGTGGCTCGCTTCCAGGTGGATGAGAATGTCCGTGCCTTTTGTGCAGGTAAGCTTCCCTGCCTTTCCTTTGATTAACAGACTCCATATGTTTTCCTTCTTGCCTCTATGCTTTGGCAAAAAAAAGTTATGGTCTACAAAATGTAATTAGGGTTTAATAGAAAGAAAATTGGACTTACAGTATTGTGTCACATTACTTTATTCAAGAGTAGTAGCCATCCTCCACTTCCACTGAAGAATTATAAAAAGAAGCAGCCAGTGTGAAGATTAGACAACAAAATTTCATTATAGAGAAGGTTAGAAGACAGAAATGATTGACTAAGGAAGATCTTAGAAATCTTCCCTGGACATCTTTATAATGGAAGAGAGTCTTATCTATCTGGGATGGTTTAAGATACTGTCCTGTATGGACCTAGGGGAATGAAAATGAGTCTTCTAAATTATCAATTGTTCTCCTTATTTCTAAGTTACCCCCTCGAGGAGGAACAGGCCAGTTAAAGAACAATTAGTGAGCTGAAGCAGTAACTTAGGACAATATATAATCAGCATATACTCTAGAGTACATAACTCTGGAGACCTGCCAAGCTTAAGATATCTTCCCAGGAAGGGGCTAACACCATAGAAGAGCCTGCCTATATAAGTGCGAAGTGGGAGTTCCTGATTGTGTTTTCCAAATCTGGTTCCCTAGTCTATTCCAGTGCCATCATCTAAGTGGGAAAAGTCTTCAAAAAGCACTTTTTTGGCAGTGTATCTATTTGTTGCTGCCAGATATGGACAAGAAAATATCTGCACATCTGGTTCAAATGCTTTACAATAATCTGTTTCCAGTAGTAGCCGAGGAGTGATAGAAAATAGAAGGGCAGTTAGGTGGCCCAGTGAATAGAGCACCAGCCCTGGAGTCAGGAGGGCTTGAGTTCAAATCCAGCCTCAGACACTGGACACTTACAAGCTCTGTGACCTTGGGCAAGTCACTTCACCCCAATTGCCTTGCCTTGCATCCTCAAAAAAAAAAATAGAGTGATAGCTTCATTTCTTTGCTCCGTTCTTGAGGGAGTATGTAAGACTTGGCCAACTCTAATCCCAGGATCTTGTTCCCTACCTTATCATTTGTGGACATGAACCATTAAATTTTTCTTTTCTTATCCTCTACCCCCAGGCCTATACGCCTGCAAAGGAGGTCAAAACAGTCCTTGCTTAGTATATGTGACTTTCAACCAGAAGATTTACATATATTGGGATGTGCTGCTTGAGCGGATGGAGTCCACCAATCTGGTGAAGGTGTTAGAGGCTGAACCAGAGTACACGGGCCTGCTACAGGAACTGGGTGTGGGTGAGTCCCTTCAGAAAGTGGGAAAGGGAAGGCTGACTATCTGGGCTGCCCAGGAATCCAGCTCTTGCCCATTGTTCCTTCTTTTGCCCCTAGATCCTGAGGACTCTGCTGCTGTCCGAGCATTGATCCACCAGACACTGTACTATCCAGATCAGCCACAGCCAGACAATCCTTCAAGCAGCCCAGATCCTTCTTAACTAGAGGTGCTTTCCCAGGGGATGAGGGACTTTCTTCCCCAGTGTGGAAATGACCAGAATAGAGTAATGCAGATACTTAGTGCTACCTGCACCACCATGACAGCAGCTCAACTTGAGTGTTCCCTTACTTCCTCACCATCCATTTGACTGCTTGTATGTTTTTGGTGGGTGGGGGGTCCCCCTAGTGTGGTGCAGAGAGACAGTCAGCTCGGCCCCTTTTGTTGTGTGCTTCTTGCTCCATTTACCCGTTTGGGACTACTCAGGTGCCCCACCCTATCCAGAAGGTTACTTCTTATGCAGTGAATCTGGACATGTTATCACTAATGGCAATTAGTGAAAATGCATGCTCTTTCTTTTTGTACTCTTTCAAAGACTGCGATGTACTTTATTTACATTCATCTTTACAGCATCTCTGACAATTTTCTCCCCAGGTTATCAAGGAAGAGACTTGGAGCGGAGAAAGAAAGAGACAGCATATTTGTGGCAGAAGATTGAGCTAAATACAGAAAAAATAATTTCACCTGACTCCTTCCTAGAAGAGCTGTATCCATAGGATCATAGAGGTGGAAGGGACCTCAGAGACCATGTATTCCTACCCTTCCATTTTACAGAGGAAGGAACTGAGGCCCAGGGAGTTTTAAGTGACTTGCCCTAGGACACATATATTTTGAAAGTTTTTTTCTGGGTCAAAGACTTCCCCTCCCCCTCTCAACTCTTTGAAGGGCTATCCACCTGGAAAATCACCATTTAATACTTGACGGTAGCCTTTAGATGTTGGGTAACACTTTGTCTGGGAGTCAATTTGAGTCATTTTTTTAGGCCTGATTTGATCTGTCTGCTTTTTTGATTGTACTTTTGGATTATACTGTCCCCGGTAATCAGCCCTATTTATATGAGTCAGATAGCATCCTTCTCCTCCCTGAGGAGAGACAAATAATAATAACAGTATTGTCATCATTTATGTAGTGCTTAAGGGCTTGCACAGTGTTTCATATGCATTACTTTAATTGTTGAATTTCCTCTAGCTAGGATGGGGCTAATGGTAAGGGGCAGCCAGAAAAGACAACCTTAGAGAAACAGTGTTTATCCACATGAAGAGGCATTTGGGCTAGGGCCTGACTGAGATTTGCTAGTAGCAGACTGAAGAAAAGGAACCAGGAAGGACTATGAAAGTAGAGGGCAGAGAAAAATTAGATTGAGGGGAATGACGGAGACTTGTTGAGATCTAGGCTAGGGCAAGATTGTAATTTAATGAGCTGTTGTCTTTTGTTTTAGAGGGATTGATGGAAAGGGATTGAGAAAGGGGGTATCCCTCCCTATTCTAATCTCAACTATGGCAAGAGAATAGACAGGGGGAAAAGGTTGTCCCCAGAACCAAGGAGACTTAGTTCCTAACAACCTAGCCCATAGGCCAGTGCCATATCTTTCCCCACCCTATAAGACATGTTTTGGGAGAAGAGAGAACCAGCCAAAAAGGCACTCTGGGGCCCAACCTTTTGGCATCCGAATCTCCCTCCTAAAAATGAAAACACCCAGCTAAGGGAAGCTACTAGGGTTCAGGCTAGGTGAACTCCAAGTTTATGAAGGTAGAAATGGAGGATGGAAAAGAGGAAAGAGGCCCATAGCAATTAGATGGGGCTCCAAAGTTAAAGCTAATGATTTCCACTGCCATCTCTCAGGCTTAAGGAGAGAAATAATCCCTATAAAGTATGACCATGCAATCTGAGTAATTGGACTGTTCATACCCTTTGACCCAGTGACCCGCGCTCGCACACACACACACACACACACACACACACACACACACACACTCACTCCGAGGAAGTTAATGACAGAAAGGTCCTATACATAATATACAAAATAATCATAGAGTCGTTCTGTGGTGAACACAAAACCAACAACAAAAAAATTGGAAATAAAATGGTTGCCAATCAATTGGAATTGGAAAAGCTGAAGCTGTAGTATATTAATATAATGGAATGTTATACCATAATAAACAGCCAATGTGAGACATTTGGAGAAAATGTGAAGATCCGTATGAACTGATGAAGAGTCAAAAAATAAAACCAGGAGAATAACATACGCAATGTCTACAATAATGCAAATAAATGTTATACTGAAATGCAGTCAAGTAGATTAATTATAGCAGTGAGTTTGGGTGATAAAAAACATTCTACCTCCATAGAGAGGTAAGGGATATAAACTATTAGAGGGTCAATTTATTGGTTGGATTTTACCTAAAGATTTTTCTTTGTTTAAAGGAGAAATCCATGGTAGGCATATGTTAAGAAATAACTGTAGTGTAAAAAACAAAAGTAATAAGTAAAAAAAACAATGATGATCATGTCTAATGCTAGACCAACTAGTAGACACAAAAACAGTTGAGGGGTGAAAGGTAACCTACAAATGAGTTTATACTTAAGGAATATCTAGGGATCCATGCTGGGCAGCAGGAGGTAGTTTGGCACTCCAGAAAAAAAAAACCAGCTATTAGAGCTGATATTCGGGGAGTTAGAAGGGTGGGTGTCATAGCAGTCAATGAGTGTCAGAGCATCCCCCCATGGAGAAACTAGGAGATGTAGCAGTTAGGTCATGGACATTAGGAACAAGAAGACCCAGATGGTGGGGCAAATATTGAGACATTAAGGAACAATATTAGGTATCAGTGATAGGGACCTGACAGTCACTATGCAGGTCAACTTAATCAATACCAAACCTTAAAACTTGTGCCTCTATAGTCTTAATGCTTTCTGAGACATACTTCCTTGAGGGCTCTCTTCTTTGTGAAAAGACAGAGAAAGCCATTTGAGGAGTAGGAGTGGTTTGGAGAAAAAGAGACCTTAGTTTGAAACTTTCCCTTGCATTCTGAGAACTATCTCTGGAAAAATCGAGGCCATTTCTCCAATTATTTTTTATTAGATATGGCTATTGAAAGCTTGAATTACTTCCTTGGAGAACTGCCAGTTCATATACTTTAAGAATGGTTCTTGTTCTTATATGTCTCATTCAGATCCTTACATCTTGTAATCGGACTTTTTATTAGAGAAATTTGCCAAAAAGATTTTTTTCTCAGTTAACCTTTTTCCCTTCTAATTTTAAATGCATTCATTTTATTTGTATAAAAACTTTTCTGTTTATGTAATCAAGATTGTCCATTTTATCTTCTGTGATTCTCTCTATGCTTTGTTTGGTCATGAATTCTTCCTCAATCCACAGTTGCTAAAGGTATTACTTCCCTGCCTCTCTAATTTATTTAGAATGTGACCTTTTATATATAACTTGGTGAAAAGGCAAAGAAGAATACATGTGGAGAGACGAAACATATGAGCAAGGGTCAGGGTGATGGGCAGCACCCCCACTGCCCATGACTCTTCCCCTAAGGCCTTGTGTTTTCTCCTGGGGATAGACTCTGGTTGTCACTGGCCAGGCTCCTGGTGGCAAGGCAGGAATGGTAACCCTGGGCAGGGCGATCTCAGCCGCAGTACACCATGTTCCAGGTCAATACAGCACTATTGGGAAAGAGAATGGGGAGGCAGTTGAACCACCATGTGGAAAAGCTACGGGGAGCAAGTCTTCCTCCTCATCCATAGACTTCCTCCCATAAAACAATTTCACCCAAACTCTCCATCTACCTTTCCCCTACCCCCTTACCTTCTCTCTTCAGCTGAGATGATAACCACAGTCCCCACCCACTTCTTTCCAACCTCTGTTTTAAAAGTATTATCTCTCTCCATTGTCACACTCTGAGTTTCCATCTTGGAAGGGAGTCGGATCCCACCTTCCTATCTTACTTGGGAGAAAGTAGGCCAGGAAATATTTACCGTATCTGAGGAAGTGAACCTTAGCCTTGAAACTAGAAATTCAGAGTCCTAATTCAGGGCTCCTCTTACCAGCACCTCCCAAATCCCAATTTCTTCTCCCAAGGCATAAACTCATGCACCAGGTTCCATAGGACAAGCCACCCTCTCATATCTTACCTTGAGAGATATCAGTGTCTGCAGGCCCAGGCAAAATTCAGGACTCTCATCATCTGTAGGAATGGAAAGGGCATAGAAAAAGTTGGCAGGCACCCCAAGGGTAGCACTGCTTAACTCATCACCTAGATCTAGAAATGATGTGAAAGAATGGGGACAATGAGAATACCTGTGCAGAGTGCTCTGCCTGTTGCTAGTAGGGGATGGGGAGCATAATTCTTTGGGGGGGGGGGAGTGCACAAAAAGAGAATGACAGAGGAGGTGAGTAGGTGGAGAAGCTGATAAAGTTAAGACTTACCAACCACCTGAGCTGAGCATGCCACTGTCTCTTGCCCTAACTGTAGCTCCAGCTGTTCCACATGGGTCAGAGGACCAGGAGCCTTTTTCCCACCTGGGGCTTTTAGGGTCCCCTCCCCTAGCCTGTGGCAGAGAAGCAATAGTTATAGCTAACCCAATTATCAGTTAGCCATCCCTCCCTCCAATCATTTGGTCTGCTGTCCATTTCCTGGAGTCCTACAGTATCTGAAACTATGGCATGTCTACTATCTACCCACTCATACCTTCAGGGAATGACATTCTTACCCAAGACGACTGAGGCATCTGGCAGAGATTTGGTTGTGCTGGGTACCTGTATCCACTGCCACTCTTAATACCTGGTCCCGGCACTGGGAGAGAGGAATCCAAATAGACTGAATGAGTTGGGGTCAACTCTAAGAACTTCACTTGCCTCCATTCCTCTCCTTCTCTTCTAACCTCTGCCAAATGAGTACATTTGCTTTTGAAGAAGGTAGAGGAATTTAATTGACTCCTCAGTTAAAGAGGAAAAAAAAAAGATTAAAATGGGAAAGCCAGAACTGATTCACATAAAAAGGTAGGATGAGGAGACAGGAAATGAAGCTAAATGCTATGCCATCACAAATTTAGGAACTACTGAACCAAAAGATGGGAAAATGGATATTTATGGAAGTAAAGGAGAAAGGTCTCCATTTGGGAAAAGGAATGAACTACTGGGAAAGAAACTTCATGTTAGGAAGTTCTGAAGTCAGGAAGGGACACATCACTTAGAGAGTGAGTTCAGTCTCTTGCATACATCGGCATCACACATATACACAGTATACTTTCCTCATTTGCCAGAGATACTTCCTGATTTACTCACCATCGGCCATTTATTTCCCTCTGCTGTCACCACCTCTCCCCCTTTGACATTTACTCAATCCAAATTTATCACCCAATATAGATCTTGGTGGCTGTTACCTCTCAGTCCTCAGATTATTCTCTGTTCTTTCTCCAGTAGTTCAGTACCTGGTTCACTCTCTTCTTTTCCACCCCAATTCCTGTTCACCATGTCTTATTGATGTTCCATCAAACACCCAGATTTCCGTTCCCATAGCATACTCCTCTACTTCACCCAGCTATACACAGGATGGTCACACCCTCAATCTTGCCATCACCTGCTACAGTACCAACTGGGCCCTCGGTGTAGGAAGGCAATCCTTTGACTCCTCCCTAATGGATTCTCTATTCTACTCTCCAGAGAAGCTGTTCCACACCTCTCCTTAAGCCTCCCATACCACCCTTTCCTCTACTCTCACAATCTTGCCTTACTTTTACATTATTGAAAAAAAATGGCTGTGTTGAGAACTCCCTTTTATCTCCTTTACATCTCACAACCCTTTACTTCAGCCTCTGATAAAGAGGTGACTGTTCTTACCAAAGCTGTCCTCACTACAAGGCAACTAAGTGATTCCAGGTTTAGATTGCTGGACCTGGAATCAAGAAGACTGGCACCTGAATTTGAACTCAGTTCATGGTAACTGTGAGCCTACACAAATCATTTAACCTCTTCCAATTTTCTCATCTGTAAAATGCCAATAATAATGGCATCTACCTCTCAAGTGTTGTTATATGGATAAAAATGAGATACCATTTGTAAAAAGTGTTTTGCAAACCTTAAATCACTTTATAAATATTAATAGTTATTACAAGTCCTCATTTCATCAGTCATCTTCACCAGATCATCCCAGAAATCATCCCTCCTTTCCCTAATATTCAGTCTCTCCCCATCTATTGGATTCTTCTCTGTTACCTACAGATCATCCCCCCTTTCTCAGGTAAATTAGAAAAAGCTATCTACACTCTTATTTCCCCTCCTGTCACTTGTCAAACTTCAGAAAACTAGTTTCTAAACTCCATGCTCAGTTGGAAACTTCATTCCCCAGGGTTACTATGATCTCATGATTGCCATATCTGATGGCCATTTCTCAATGCTCACCCTCCTTGACCTCTGAAGCACTTGATACTATTGACCATCCTTTCCTCTTGAATACTATCTTTTTGGGGGGTTTTAGTGACATTACTCTGATCTGATTCTCCTACTCTGCTGAGCATTCTTTATCAGTCTTCCTTTCAGCTTCATCACACATATCTTGTCTTTTAACTAGGGCTGTGTTACGCCAAGGTTCTGTCCTTTGTTCCTCTTTTGCTACACTCTTTCATAGTGATCCCATCAGTTCATATGGTTTTATCAATGTTTTAGGTTTTTTTAATTACATATAAAAACAATTTTTAATATTCATTTTAAAAAATTGTTTTTAGTTCCAAATTTTCTCCTTTCATCCTTCCTTGAGAAGGCAAGCAATTTGATATGGATTATATGTGGGCAATCATGCAAAACATATTTCCATATTAGCCATGTTGTCAAAGAAAACAGACAAAAAAATTTTTTTTAAATTAAAGAAGTATGCTTTGATCTGAGTTTCAAAGACTCTAGTAGATAGCATTTTTCATCATAAGTCCTTTGGAATTGTCTCGGATCATTATATGGCTGAGAGTAGCCAAGTCATATTGCCATTATTGTGTACGGTGTTATCCTGGTTCTTCTTACTTCACTTTGCATCAGTTCATATAAGTCCAGGTTATTCTGAAACCATCCTGCTTGTCATTTCTTATAGCACAATCCTATTCCATGACAATCATTATCAATATTATTTATGTTGATTGTGCCCATATCTATATACTAGCTGTGGTCTTTCTCCTAAACTCCAGTTCCAACTGCTATTGGACATTTTAAATCTGATGCTTTATAGATATCTCAAATATGTCCAAAACAGAACTTGTCTTTTCTCCCAAAACGTCAGGTTTTCCAAATTTCCCAATTTTTGTTGAGAGCACAACCGTCCTTCCAGTCCTCCAAGTTTGTAACCTTCATATCAGCTTTCAAACTCCTCATTCTCACCCCACATAACTCATCATATACCAAATCTCATCCTTTCTACCTCCACAACTTCTTTCATATCCATCTATTTCTCTTCAACTCAAGCAGCTATCACTCTCACTCAGGAACCTATCCTCTCTCGCTTGCACTATTTCAATAGCTTAACTGGTCTGCCTCACAGCCCTCTTCAGTCGAATCCATCCTCCACAAAGTGGTCACAGCAATTTTTCCTAAAGAACAAATCTAACCATGTTCTCTACTCCATAAACTCCATTAGGTCCCTATTACTTATATGCTTTCTTTTTTTTTGGAGGGGCAATTGACTTGCCCAAGGTCACAAGGCTAGTTTTTTTGTGTGTGTTAAGTGTCTGAGGCTGGATTTGAATTCAGGTCCTCCGGACTTCAGGGCCGGTGCTCTATTCACTGCGTCACCTAGTCACCCCCCCCCCACCCCATTACTTATAGAATCATATGTAAGTTCCTCTGTTTAACATTGAAAACCCTTCAATACCTAATCCCAGTCTCTCACAAACACCATAGACATACTGGCCTTCCTATTCTTCCTCACATAATATTCTGTTTCCTGTTTTTAGTCACAGTCTACCTTTCAGTAACTGTTCCCAGTGCCTGGAATGCACTCACTCCCTCCTTATCTTCACCTCTTTGAATCCCAAGCCTCCTTCCACACTCAGTTCAAGGACCACTTTATCATGAAGCCTTTTCAGATTCAGATTAAGGCTAGCGCCTTTCCATCAAAATTACCTTGCAACTTTTTGTTGTTGTTGTTGAACTACATATTGCATCAAACTGCTCCACTGTAAACAGTTGTACCCAGTACTGGCATACTGCTGAAGTTCTTAGTTTAAAAGGAACAAACTAAAATGGCAGGCAGTTTAGCTTTAGGCTAGTTCTTCTCATAATAAAATTTACTCTAGTGTCTGATTTGCAAGGATCATCAGTAATATGTCATGCCACATTATGAATAGATGGTAAACATACAACTTTAATTTCTACCCTTCTGCTTTTATTCCCTTATAGTAGACAAATACTTTAGTCAAAGAGAAGCAACTTCTCCATATCCAGGATCTTCTGAACCATGTAAAGGGTATTTGTCTGGGGGTGTCTTATTCCTCCCAGGCTAGGAAGGTGCTAAATATTACTGTTTGGCAGAAGCAGGGGCATTTTCTACTAGACACCTCTTCAGGATTTAAGTGTAGACAGGAATGGATCAAAAAAATAAGGGGAAATCCAAGTGTATCATTACAAACAAGGACAGACAGGACTGGATGAATGGACACGCAGAGCTGTATCTAACAGCTGCCAACAGAAAGTGTTCAAACACTAGTGATTTTGTCAGAAGAAATGAATCCACTGCTCCATACTGTCCTTAATGCCACCCTTCCACTTTAGAGGAATTACCATATGACTTGTGCTGCCATTTTGTAGAGACATTTAAAGGCAGCCTTCAGGAAGACTGCATACAGTGTAAGTGATCACATTGGCAAGATGTCTGAACATCTTATAACCATCCTCCTCTTGCTTGGCACCTGCACTGAAGAACATTTTGAAGAGCAGATTCAGTATGGGTTCCTCTTCATAATACTGCTCAGCTTCTCTGGCTTCTAGTCAGATCCAGGAGAGTCTTACTCAAGGCCAGATCATTCATTAGCACAGGGTTCTTAACCTGTCTCATGTCATGTTTTGCTCCATTCCCCATACCTCCAACCTTTGGCAGTCTGGTACAGCCTCAGAATAATGTTTTTATATGCATAAAATAAAATACATATAATTACAAAGGAAAGTGATTATTTTGAAATTCAGTTATCAAAATATTAAGAAAAAACAAAATGTCATGGACCACCCATCTATCCTTGAGAATATTCCCAAGGGAAATTCCCTTGGGAATCTGTGGACTCCAGATTAAGAACCCTGCTAGTTAGTCAATGCTGATTTTTTTTTTAATTCCTGGAAGATATTTGGGGATTATGAGTCTTAGAAGAGTGTCCAATTGAATTTCATGCGCAAGCTTGCTAATTGATAACTAGTTTGTTCAGCCTTTTCCTGACCCAGTTCACTAAGAGTTTGATCCTTATCAAGGGAGCCAGATCCTTCTGAGTGGGATGGCTTTGAAATTAATCTAGTTTGGATGCTAGCTCCTCCTCTTCAATTTCTACCTTTTTTCCTCAGATTATAAGAGACCATTGTTATCATTTATCCTGCCCTAGCACCTGCAACCAAAAAGAGCCCCTGGCTAGCAGCAGGCTGCCAGCTTTAGCCCCTGCCAAAACACCATCCCACAAGGGCATCCTACTGAGCCGGGTGGCCTCCTGCCATCACCTTCTGGTTGCCAAAGGTGTGCAAGTGCTTTTGCCTTGTATCTGCTTTAAACATATCTGTTTTCATACATATAATTTTATAAATTGTAAGCTCCTAGAGGACAGGGACTACTTCACTTCTGTCTTTGTATCCCTAGAGCTTACCACAGTACCCAACACATGATTAATAAATACTTATATAAACTTTGAATCATTTTTCAGTAATAAGAGCCAATATTTACATAATGCTTTGGTGCTATATATCTCATGTCTCATTTGATCCTCATAGTAACCTTTATCATCCCCAATTAATAGAAGTTAAGTGACTTGTCTAGGATTACACAGCTAATAATGAGGTGGGATTCAAACTCAGGTCTTTCTGATTCAAAGTCCAGCATTCTGTCCATTCACCATGCCACCTAGAGAGGTAAAAGGTTTGTGATATATAACTGCCAAAAAAATCTTGCTAATATATAGTCTGATTCCTTTGGTCAAAAACTTCTAGGGATTCCCCAGTGCTCACATGACAAAATACAATTCTTTACTCTGGCATTCAAATATATCACAACCTTGTTCCAAAAGACTGATTTCACAATATTTCCCTTTATATACTGCATATTCCATCCATATATATATTCATAGTTACATGCGCCATTCCTTAATTTCATCCGCTATGTCTGCAGTGGATTCTTGTTAAAATCCTTCCCTTCCTTCTCAGGTGCCACCTCCTCTATGAAGCCTTTTGCTATCCCTTCAGTTAGAAATGAAACCTTCTTCTCTGAATTTTTCATTCCTCTCTTTATTTCATCCTTAATTATATAATTTGTACATGTTTTAACTCCATTATTAGATTGTAAGTTCCTTGAGGGCAAGAACTATTTCCCTTGGTGACCTCATCAGCTCATAAGGGTTTAATTACTGTAATGTTAATGACTTCCAGATCTCGAAGTCATTAGCATTACAATAATTAATCTGGTCCTAGTCTCTCTCCTGAGCTCCAGTTCCATATCACCATTTTTCATTTTTGAATGCCCAGAATCAATAATTTATTAAGCTCCAACTGTCCACACACCTATCAGATTGACAAAGTGGACAAACAAGGAAAATAACAAACGAAGCAGAGGCTTTGGTTAAACTGGTTCTTAATGTACTGTTGGTAGGACCTGGTAGAACTGGTCCAGCCATTCTCTAAAGCAATTTGGAACTTTGTCCAAAATATCACTAAAGATGTTCATACCCTTTCACCCAACAATGCCACTACTAGGTCTATGCCCCTAAGAGTTAAAAAAAAAAACTAAAAAGGATACATATGTATAAACATAGCAGTCCTTTGAGTTGTAGCAAAGAACTAAGGAAGTGTTTGTCAAATGGGAAAGAAATAGCTGAACACATTATAGTATGTGAATGTAAAGGAATATTATTATGCTGTAAGGAATTATGAAAAGGACTGTTTCAGAGAAACTTGGGAGGACTTGTATAAACTAAACCAGAGTGAAGTGAGTAGAACCAACAGAACAATTTATTTAGCAATAACATTGCAAAGACAAACAACTTTGAAAGACTTAAGAATTCTTGGGGTGGCGAGGTGGTACAGTGAATAGAGCACCGGCCCTAGAGTCAGGAGGACCTGAGTGCAAATCTGACCTCAGACACTTAACACTTACTAGCCATGTGAGCTTGGGCAAGTCACTTAACCCCAATTGCCCTGCCTTCCCCCTCCAAAAAAGCAAGACTTAAGAATTCTGTTCAGTGTAATGATCAACCACTATTCCAGAGGACTGATGATGAAGAGTGCTTCCTCTCCTCCTGATAGAGAAGTGATAGACTCAAAGAGCAGAACAAAGTTCATTTTTATGTGGCCATTGTAAGCATTTGTTTTGTTTGAGGATACATATTTAGTTATAGAGATTTTGTTTTTCTTTTCTTTTTTCAACAGAGAGGGGAGGTGGAAGGAAGTTATTGAAAAAGATGTTAAAGGACAGATATAATTATATGTATATGTGTGTATATATATATATACAATACACATACATAAGTAATTGTATAGAGTCTATATAGATATATAACCTTGCCTTCCAAAATGAATCCACACACAATCTTGTATTCATCTGGGTACGCAATTCACAAATGAAAACCATAGAGACTATTCACAATATGCATATATGTATATTATATGTTTATGTATCCCACACACATGTGTATATATGTGTGCAATATGTGTATGTATAAATTCATGTATACCTGCATGCACATACTCTCTATGGGCAAATTAGGGAAATTAGGGGAAAAGGGAAACAGCAGGAGGGGTAGAGGCAGAGAAGACAGAAAAGCTATCTTCTAAGTCTAGGCTAAGAGAAAAATCTGAGGAGAGCTTCTTACCCTCCTGGAGGCACAGAGGGAAAGAAGGTAGAGACACTCACAAACAGTGGATCCTTTCTGAGGATCAAGTTCTAGTTTCTGTGATGATGGTCAGGGGCTCCCCTCACCTTGCAGTGAACAAGAAGAGCCGGACTTTCCTTTCTGCTGGTATTCCTACTACTCTCTGCTCCATGAACTTGGCCCCAAACCAAGGAGGACTCCCCGAGAAACTGGTCCAGGTTCCCCTCCATCAGGCGACGCTGGATCACATTATGTGGCTGCTGGCTCCACCATGAGGCAATTGGACAAGAAGAGTTAAATGCAGGTATCTGGGCCTCCGCTTCCCCAACCCTACCCCATTCCCAAGGCTAGATGTGAAAAGGGGACAAGAAGGAAAGAATAAGGAATGGAGAGTCACAGACAGGGATGGAATGGAGTTTCCTGGGATACACAAAAAAACCTGGTAATTGAGGTCAGTGAATCACAGGACCAAAATGTATTCCCTCTCTACCCTGTCAAAACCAAATAGAATGGGACTGGGAGAGAATGCAGTGAAAAAATGGAGAAAAAATAATCATCAATCATTTCAATGGCCAAACTGGCTAATTAAGCAAGGAAGTTTTTATTCCAGGGATTATCTCTGTCAGAGGTTTTTGTGCTCAGCTTAGAGTTTCTGCAAGAAGGAGGTTCCTCTGAACAGGTTTTTAACTTGGAAGACTCTCCTTCCCACCTCATCTTCCCTCCTTTTGGGCTATTAGGGAATATAGGAAGACAGAAGATATGAATAGCTCCCTCTCCTCACTCTTCCTCCCCTTCACCTGCTCTCCTTGCCTAGCTCCTGGGACTGTTTATTTCCCAAGGTTTAATGAGGCCCCTGAGGCCTGCTCACCAACAGCTGGACTGCCAGGAACACTAGCTCTGGGAAAAGGGCAAAGAGCTTTTTGGAGCTGGCAGCAGCGTGGTTCCTTTCTATCTCCCAGGCTTTCCCCTCCCACCTTTCCCACGGAGGCCTGGGGCCCTTTCTTTTTCCCCTCCCAAAATAGAGCCCCAGTACTCAAAGTTCTGAAACAGCAAGACATGCTGGGAGTGAGGGGCTACAGGCCGCAGGGCTTCATCAGGTGGCTTCGCCAGTCCCCTTCTGTAGTACTGCTGTCTGCAGGCTGTTAGCAAGATGACTGAATTCAGTTATTTAAAGGAATCTACCTATCCCAGTTGCCTGTCTACAAGGGGAGAAGGTCCCTCACCAGAAACCCCCTCACTTTATGAAATCTCAAATCCAAACCAAAAAAAAAAAAAAACCAAACAAATCAAACCCTATCCCAGTCTAAGAGAACGGGATAGCAGCTGATGGGATAAACAAGCATCCTGCCTCACTCTCTGGGGGCAAACTAGTAGATATGAGTAGCTTTATCCTTTCCTTCTGGCTCCAACCTAAATCCCCCAACTACTCCAGCGATTTGTCTGGATGTGGCTGGTTTGAAATCTGAATTCTCTACCTTTTTCCCTTGGTGACCAAAAGAGATTTGGAGGGGAGAGGGTAAAGACTAGGAGTTGAGTGGTACATAGAGGGTGTTTGTGAGTTGGCAACAGTTTTGGGCTAGGGTTCTTGGCTTACATCCTAGCAACAGGGAGCCAGGGCCTTTTGCTGGCAAAGGCAGGGATAGAGAATGAAGGGCCGTGAGAAACCCCTACTCCCTTAGACTTCTTAAGGAGGAAGCTGCCTCCATAACTCACCAGAATACCTTTTAGGCAGGGATTCTTAACTTGGAGTCTTTGAATATAGGTTATTGTTGTTGTTATTGTTTAACATTTTACTAAATGTATTTCGATACAATTGCCTTCCTTTGTAATCCTATGTATTTTATTTATGCATTCAAAAACAATATTCTGAGAAGGGGTCAATAGATCACAATTGCCAAAGGGGTCCCTGACGCAAAGAATGGTTAGAGTAATTGTTCTGACAGTTTTTCTAGGTATTTGGTGACATCCCCAGGGCAACCGAGTTGGGGTATAGATAGGGACAGAGGGAGCACTAGGGTGCTGGACCTCCATGTATATGGTTCCATCATCCTCATCCTCTCCTACATCTTTTGGTGTGACTTCTACTTCAAACCTTTATACTTTCTTGACATAGGCCCTCCTAGGTCTGAGGCCAGCCCAACTTCGTTCCTTATCATCCTGTCCACATAGATTTCCCAGAGCTTCCCAAAGCTGACTTCTTCCTGGTTTACAAGGGGAGCAGGAAGAGCAGAGAAACCCCTTACCGTCCCCCTTTCAGCTGCCCTACCCGTTAAAATCAGCAGTTTCCCAAGATGCCCATTCTGGGCCGTGACTGTAAAGCAGAGAATAATACCTCTGAGCCTGGGGAGGAATGATGAGGACTAAGTAAGAAAAGCAAGGAGGCCAGTAACCTGAGCAAACTACAGCCCAAACAGATATCCAGGAATGGGGAGCATAGAAAAGGTCGCTTACTAGCCAGATGGGTCTTTAGATACTTCAGGAGAGAGGAGAAATTACCTCCCTAAACTGGTCAGTACCGGCCTTCTCCTTTGCATTCCTTCTTTCCCACTCCTGATCCCAAACTTTCAGGCATCCCAAGGGGCATTCCACCTTAGAAGGGATTTTTTTTTCCTCTCTCAAACCTCTGCACCTGCCCTAGGACTTGCCTGAACCCTTCTTTCCTAGCTTGAAATTTATTAGGCTGAAAGGCGAGATGCTGAACAACGAATCAGTCCTCACCCCGCTCCCTCCCCAATACAGGGGACATCCCCAATGGACTCCTGATAAATGGGCAAAGTGAATCCCCCAAAGTTGGTGGGATTGCCCCATCCGTACTTTAAGTGAGGGTTGAATCTCCGAGCCCCCATTCCTTAAGAGATGGACTTAGGCATCTTCCTGGGACCGAGAAGCAAAGGACCCAATGGGGCAAGGGAAAGCTAGGGGCTTGGAATGTCTCACCAGATCCTTGGAGGTGCCAAGCCTCTTGAGGCTGTCCAATGGGAGGAGGTCCGCAGAGTCTTTGTGTACGAACTGGGTAGCCTGTTTGAGGCGCCGCTCCTGACTCAGGTGGGCTCTGTCCCGCAGCTCAGTTTCCTGTACCCTCCTGCCCATGTTGCCATCACTCCTTTCAGCCTTCTGTCTAGTAGCGCTCATGGCTCTGGGAGACAGTGGCTAAGGTGGGGGGGGCGGAGGAGACGCGCAGAGATTTCTACCGAGCTCCCCAGCGACCCTCCTGCTCTAGGATTCTTCTCCCACCTCTTCACGCACGATCTGTCTCTCCCCCACTCTCCTCCCCTACTGCAGGCTGCTCTCCGTTTCCCTCTCCCTGCCTGCAATGCTTCTTTCTCTGACTCAGAGGAGTCCGCTGATACCAGGAAAAGAGGAAATAAATAAGCAAATAAATAAATAAATAAATAAATGGTGTGCAGGAGCAGCCGCGGTAGACAGCGGTGGCTTCCAGTGATTGCAGTAGAGTGAAGCTCCAGCTGGAAAAACCCAGTGGCAGAGGGAGGGAGGGCTGGTGGGCCCTGCAGCCCGCAGCAGTCCAGTCGGCTTCTCTAGTTCCTGGGCACTGGCCAGAGGGGCTCGCTTTGGTATACCGGTGGGAGCGTGGGAGGCGGCGCTGAAGGGCCATCGGTCCCTGGGAAAACCTGTTGGGATGTTCTTGGCAGGTTTTTGGCAAGTCTGCTTCCCCTGTCTGCCTGTCTGCTAGGATGTATATGCTGTGGGATGTGTGCCAGTGTATGTCCCTAATTCTGCCCTTTGCTATGACAAGGTGAGGGTGACTGATTTTCTTCCCAGCGGATGGACAGATGCTGCCTCTCTGTGGGCCTACTGCAGCTTGGTGACTGTAGGAACCTAGGAGTTGGACAACAAGAACATCTGTCCTAGATTCAGAAAATCACTGGGAACTAGAAAAGGGGGTGGTTGTGAAGACACTTCCTCCTATCTTCCTTCTCTCCACTCACCCCATCTCCCCCTCCCCAGCCCATACCACCACCAAGCACAAGGGAATATGTCTGAAGAACAGAGATTTCTCCTCCATACTTTCCCTCTTTCATCTAAGCAGATGCCAATTCAATTCACCAAGTCCCTTTTAGGCATTTACTACCTGCAAGGCTCTGTGCTAGGCCCTAGGGAGCTAAAGCTGGAGTGAGGGGGCAAGAAATGAGGTACTGTGCTAAGTATTTTACAATAATTTTACAATCTCATTCGAACTTTACAATAACTCTGTGAGGTAAGTATTTTTTTTATCCCCATTTTACAATGCAGAAAACTGAGACAGAAAGAGGTTAAGTGACTTGCCCTGGGTTGCATAGCTAGTAAGTGTTTGAGGGCAGATTTGAACTCAGACATAGGAACTAGAAGGCCAAGGGGGGTGGGGAGAGCATTTGCCATCGTGGACAACCTGTGCTAAGACAGAGAAGATAAAATGTTGTAAAAAGTTGACTAATAGGAGGGTCATGTGAAATCATCAAGGAAAGAAAGATGGGGCAAGATTGTTAATGGCTTTGAATGGCAAATAGAAGAGTTTGTATTTTGTCCCAGAGACACTGGAGACCCACCAAATCTTCTAGAACGGGGAGAGGAGTGGCACAGTTAGGGTTAGGAATATTAATTTGACAACTCTATGGAGGTGCTGGAGAGGAGAAAGACCTGCCGAAAGGAGACCATGTAGGAGAGTACTGCAATGACCCAAAAAAGGGGTGACGAGGGCTCCAATTAGGTAGATTATATGTTGGTGAAGGTAAGAGGATAAATGGAGGAGAGATTATGGAGAGAGAAACTACAGGATTTGGGGAGGGAAAATGAAGAGCTGAAAATGGCTTCAAACCTGAGTGACCAAAAGGATGTTGGTACCTTTGACAGAAAAGGGGAAGCTAGAGATAAAATGAGCTCTGTTTTAGAAGAGTTGAATTTTCAATATCTCCAGAATTTTTTCAGATGAACTTCAAAATATCTCCCACTTTCATGTGTGAGGTTGATTTTCTTTAACCCAACAGTGAAATTTTGTGTTTATCCACGGGTGTGGTGGAGACGATTATTAAGCTTTCATTGTGAGTATTTACATCTTAGAAATGGGCAAATCTTACAAATCAGGACTTGATTTATTGTTTCCTTGATTTTCTAGACTTAGGAAAGTGATGGAAAAAATGTTAATAATACAGATTATACTTAAAAGTGTTTCCCCTACTAACAATTATATCATCATGATCACTTGGAGACCTGGTTGTTAAACATTTACACATACACCCTTCATTTATCTCTATTCTATTTAGTTTGGTCTAATATGTCAAGACCCTATTATGACCCTATTATCCACTATTTTAGCTCTCTCTCCTAGTTCTCTGTCATCTGACAAATTGATTTGTGTGTTTTTGCCTTTTTTCCACATTACTGGAAAAATGTCAGACAGTACAGGGACAAACATAGATCCCTGGGACACACCACTGAAAATCTCTTTCCAAGCTGACTTTGAACCATTAATAACTACTTTCTGGGTCAGGCTTTTGAGCCATTTCCAGATCGGTCCGATTGTTCTATCGTCTAACCCACCTTTTTTCCATCTTGTCCACAAGAATGGCATGAGAGATTTTATCAAATGTTTTACTAAAGTGGAGATAAACTATACAGCTTTCCCTGCTCTTCCAGAGTTTGGTAACTGTCAAAAGCAGAAACAAAGCATGTCTGGTATGACGCGTTCTTACTCTTTGTAATCTTTTTTCTAAATGCTGACTAACTATCCCTTTAATAATACCTTCTAGAATTTTGCCAATAATTTAAGTTACCTGAAGTTTGTGAACTCCATTGACTTCTTTTCTGTGAAAAAGCAGGATGACATTTGCCCTTCTTAAATTCCATTTTACTTCTCATGATCCTATGACCCTGGTCCTTATGATCTTTTAAAAAGTCAATGACAGTAGCTCAACAATCACACTTTCCCAAGGATAAGAGTTCATCTAGGTCAGGCAACTGGAACAGCTCAATATGAGGAAGCTAGGGACTCTCCTACTATTTCCTTTCAGATCTCTGATTTGGGGAATAATTATCCTGGGCAAACACTTTTCCTTTACTTTTTCCATATATTTACATGTGTCAATACTTCAAGATCTATAACTTGCTGAGTAAGAGTACTCACTCTCTACTCATTCATATTGTAACCTCACCATAATTTAGTTGATGCTCTTTGAGAGTTGATGTGGCCCAAAATTTGATCACCCTGTGACCAAACCGATAATGAGTCTCTCTAAAAATAGCTGCACTGTCCCTTGGACAACAGACTCACAATCCATCACCAGGTCAGTCTCTTGCTGGACCTGATGGGAAGAATGTGCCAAAATTTATGTTCTTCTAGCTTAGCCTTTGGGAACCTAAAGTCTCCTCCACTCTCATAGAAGAGGGCTCATTTATTTACTGTAATACATTGTACCTAAGAGAGGATGGAGAATTACTACCATTAGCTAGCCTATTGAAATATTATATAGTTATTTAGACAATTGATAGAAAACTCAAAAGAGAGACATCATGGTGTAGTAGACAGAGAACGAGTCTCATATTAAATAAAACCTGGTTTGGGCATGGGGAGGGAGGAAAGGAGAGAATTTAGAACTCAGAGTTTTAAAAACGACTGTTAATTGTTTTTACATGTAACTGGGGACAAAATAAAATACTAAATAATTTTTAAAAAGAAGACCTGATTTCAAGTCTCGCCTCTGATACATACTAGCTATGTGATCCTGGCCAAATCACTTAACTTCCCTCCAAAGCCCGTAAGTTAGAGGACTATGAAGAATCAATCTGCCTCTAACATTTACTATCTATGTGACCTTGGGCAAATCAGTTAACCTAAGCCTCATTTCCTTCATCTATGAAATAATCTCAACTATATTTTATTAAAAGAAAATGCTTTTGGGGTGGCTAGTTAGCACAGTGAAGAAGAGCACCGGCCCTGGAGTCAGGAGGACCTGAGTTCAAATACGGCCTCAGACACTTGACAACAATTACTAGCTGTGTGACTTTTGGCAAGTCACTTAACCCCATTTGCCCTCTAAAAAAAAAAAAGAAAGTGCTTTTATTTTTGTGGGGGAGAATTGTATGTTTACGTGGAGTAGTGGATAGTGATAGTGATGCAAAAAAGAAAATGAAGAAAAAAATGAAACTTTTTTTAAAACAGGAAGAAATTAGAAGGAAGTTCAGGGAGGGGCATAGAGAAGCAGGACACTGTTGGTACTACCATTTTAAATTAAATATACATGTAATCCAGGTACATTTTTTCATGAGATTCTCCTAATTGATGGAGAGAATGTTGATTCAAGAATGTAAGCGTGAGGGGCAGTGGTTGAGTTTTGGAGAATTCTCCACTCCTCCTTCAAGAAAGAATATGCATGGTTTCATACACTTGGGGACAAAATCCAGACATATGGAGAAAGGGAGACAGACTTTGGAAGGCAGACATGTGGGAAAAGCTAGCATCTTAACATGACACTGATTTTTTAGCTTGCTTCCCCCTAGGGCATGGGTGGGGAACTTCAGGCCACCTCAGTTTCCCCAACCCTGGCTTAGAGACTTCAGGGAATTGTCCTTTAGGTCAGATCAGAATCTCTCTTGTGTATCAGTTGAGCAGCTTGCATCCATGGAAAGAGTTCATTCAATTCTCATGTATCTTCTGACATATTCTAATCTATAGAACTCCAGTTTCTCTCTGCTATTTACTTGGATAGATGGATTCATTTGATTTCACTATTTGTAATGATCTTTTGTGTAACTAACATTTAGTGGGAAGGAATCAAGCCTTAGGTTGTAAGCTTGCAAAACCCTTCCCCATCTAAGTAAGAGGTAGCATCCAGAAAAGCAGCTTTTTGAACCTAAAAAAAATCATGTTCCTAGACCAGAAATGTTATCAGGGACAGAAAAACATAAATTTAATCCAGCCCTCTGTCAGAGGAGAACACCTCATGACCCCTTCATCTGCTACCCTCAAAGGTAAGATCCCAGAAATATCTATCAATGCTTTCCTTAAAATATGTTTAGACATCTCATGTGGATATAAACATCTACATGGCCAGAACATATCCGACACATATTTTTTCAAAAAGTTCTATGTTATAGTTCAGTATTTCCTATAAAATCATCTTTTATTATTCTTTGACTAGAAATGGTGTGGGCTGAAGTGTTGTTAAACTAGACTGAAGAGGACGACCAGTCACATTTTTATTGACTCTCACCTTCATCAGTGCCACTACTCCTTAAAATTTTTTTTGTCTTTCTGAATTCCATAAATAATAATAAGAACATTTCCATACATAAAGAATAGAAGCGGAATCTATTACATATGTACATGCGTATATTTTGAAAGTATAGAATAAATTCAGTATGTTCTTTTCAGAGCTATTCTTGTTTGACTACGTCTGAATGTATTACTACTTTCTTCTGTACATTTTTTGCTTTTGTTTTTGTTTTGTTTTTTTGAGACTAGGTCTCCTTGCTCAAACTGGAAGTGAGCAGCTGGTCACAGGCTTTGGTCTTGGGTCTTTTCTTCTCTCTATGTACTACTTCCCTTGGTGATCTCATGGATTTAATTGGCATCCCTATATTGATAATTCTCAAATATACCTATCCTATCCTAAACTGTCTGTTGACCTCCAGTCAGGGCAACATCATCCTTTCAGACTGTCAGGATCACAAATTAGGTGTTACCTCTTGACTCCTCACTATCTCTCACTACTCCCCAAGCCCTATATCTAATCTGTTCTCAAGGCCGATAGGTGAAGTAGACCTTTGCAACATCTCTCAAATATGCTTCCTTTTCTCCTCTGATACAGCCACCACTCTGGCACAGGCCCTCATCATTTCATGCCTGGACTGTTGCACTGGCCTGCTAATGGGTTTTCCTTCCTCAAGTCTCTTTCCACTCTAATCCTTTCTCCATTCAGCCACCAAAATGATTTTCCTAAAGCACAGATTAACACTCAGTAAATTCCTGTTTCCCTATTGCCTCCAGGATTAAAGACAAAATGATCCTTTTGGCATTTGAAGCCCTTCAAAACCCAATCCCTTCTACCTTTCCAGTCTTCTTATGCCTTATTCTCTTCAATCCAACAAGGCTTCCAGACTGCTCAATCTCTTTGCTCCAGGCATCGGTTCTCTCAGACTGGAATGCTCTCCCTTCTCATCACCACCTTACCCCAGGATTCCCTGGCTTCCTTCAAGTTCCAACTAAAGCCCAACTAAAATCTCATCATCTTCAGGGAGGCTTTCCCATCCCCTCTTAATTATACAGGCTTCTCTCTCTCTCTTTCTTTCAATTATTTCCAGTCTATCCTGTATATAACTTGTTTGTGCATATTTGTTTGTTTGTCTCCCCCAGCAGATTGTGAGCTCCTTGACAGTAGGGCTGTCTTTTGCCTATTTTAGTATCCTTATCACTTAGCACTGTGCCTGACATAAAGTAGTAGGCTCTTAATAAATATTTACTGACTGACTAACTATTCCACCAATACCTGGCATAGAAACTTTGAACTGTTCTGATTCTCACCTTGACTGGTCCATCCCTCATTAGTCCACCTAGTCCCCCAGCCTTTTTGGGGGGTCAGCATACTTAGCTAGGACACCTAATCAGCTTTAGCCCATCTGTACCTCAGAATCTCTAAACATAATCAGTTCTCTGACCTAAACAGACCCTAGTGGCAGGAATTACAAGCCTGTGCCATCATACCTAGCTCTTCAGCACTTTTGTAAAAAATGCTTTAATTGGGGCGGCCAGGTGGCACAGAGAGTAAGAGCTCTGACCTCGGCATGGGGAGACCCGGGATCAGTTCTGGCCTCAGATACTGGGCACCCACACAAAATAACTGACCGTGTAACCTTGAGCAAGTTACTTAACCCCGATTGCTTAAAAAAAATGCTTTAGGGGTGGCCAGGTGGCTCAGTGAGTAAGAGCACTGGCTCTAGTGTTGGGATGACCTGGGGATCAAATCCAGGCTCAGATACTTAGCACCACACCCAGAAATACCTGGCCGTGTAACCTTGAGCAAGTTACTTAACCCCAATTGCTTAAAAAAATGCTTTAACGACACTCTTTTGCTTCTTTTCCTTTTTTTATATCACTATCACTCTCCTCTTATTAATTTCACCACCACGTGCCCCCAAATCTATCCTTGTAGCAAACAAGCATAATCAAACAAAATAAGTCCATTCATTGGCTACATCAAAAACAAAAACATAAAACCTCTCACTCTGAACTTCCATTAACTTTGTCAAGAGACTAGAAGCCTACTCAGTCCTCTGTATTTTTTGCTAGTTATTACATTGACAACTTCTAAAGCCTTCCAAAGATATTTTTCTTCATAACTTTAGAGTCATCGCATAATTAGTCCCCTGATTTTGCTCACTTTTCTCTGAAAAAGTTCATATTAGTCTTCCCAAATTTCTCTGAATCTATCCCTCTGGTCATTTCTTATGGTGCAGTTACATTTATATTCCATAATTTGTCTAGTCATTCCTCAATTTATAGGCACCCCTTTAGTCTTTAGTTATTTGCTACAGCAAAAAGTACAGTGCTATAAATATTTTTGTACTTTTATTTCTTTGGGGATGTTAGGAGTGTTTCTGACTCAGTCTTATGCCCTATTAACTCAGGTACAATGTAGGAATAAAAATAGGCACGCTCATAGGTCATTCAACAGTTAATAAAAGGAAGTTTACTTAACCATAAAATATTTTTAAAATCCTCAACAAGGAAACTCCAACATTTAGCTTGTATGGACACAGACCCTCTAATCTTGTAAAAACTTGTGTGGTCTGTCCTGGGCAGCACCTGAATAAAATGCTATTTCCTTCAAAAAGCATAGTAGCTACCTTTGACAGTATGAAATGTACAACTGGTATGTGCCCTACAGTTGTCTCTCCGATCAGTGTTCTTCAGGTAGATGGGATCTCAAAAGATTTGGTTCTATTCCAAACACATACACATTCTGTGTATTATTACAGTGATTTGTTTTTAAGAGAAACAGCCACACAGTAAAAAGTGTTTACTTTGTTGAATAAGCCAAATCAATTCTCTCAAAAATTACAGGTGCTTTTAAAAAGCTATTCTTCAGGAACTCTAGAGTAAACCACCTGGGACCACCTGAATGTATACGACCAGGAGGGAAACAGCCTGTGTCTGATAATTACATACGACACCAGTTCACATATTGGTTACTTCTGTGAAAACTGGTGCAGAATTTCAGAAAACTCTTTGCTGTTTTTGATACCTGGTTTTTTTTTTCATAAAAATGATAAAGTTCTGAAAATAAATTGTCATTGTTGAATAAAAAAAAAAACTTGTGTAGTCAGCAGGCAGGGTACGGGGTCTGGCCCAGTCTTGGGAGATTGCTGACTCCCTATGGAGAGCCTTTGGTGGGCTTTTTATGGATATAAGTGGCCTGAAAGACACATCAATATGGTCAGATGAAACCAGGAGTGTGCATCAAGGGAGGTGCAGCTTGAACCTTAGCCTTCTGGGAAAATAAAGTCTAGGATCAGCTTTGTTACCTTTTTTAGGGAAAAATTAGTCCAGCCCATGTTTTGGAGTGAAGGAGGATCCCTGGTAGACAGTGGTCCAATCACAGGATTTATAGACCCAATAGTGTTATCTCTGGGTCATCTTGTTCTTATATATTTTATTCAGTTTCCTATTTATCTTAGATATCACCTCTTTACTGATATTCAAGTAAAATCCACCCACAGATTTCCCCCCCTCCCACAATCAGTTAACTATTTCCCATCTCATCTGAACTGCATTAATTTTATTTGTACAAAAGTTTTTCAATTTTATAAAATGAAAAAAAATGTCTACTTTATCTTCTGGGATCCTTTCTATCCCTTATTTGGTGAAGAACCCATCCCCTCTCTGTAGTTGTGATAAGGATCTAATTTATTTATCATGTGACTTTTTATATCTGAGTCCTGTGTCCACTGGGAGCTTGTGCTCTACAGTGATATCTTATCATTTCTACCAAATTACTTTTTAATTTTGTCAGTTTTTGCCAAATTCAAAGCCCTCTAACACCCTCCTCCTTTTGCAATCTTCTTACACTTTATTCCCCTTTGATGCAGTGACACTGGCCTCTCCTGGCTGTTCCATGAACAAGACACTCCATCTTTGGTTTTGGGCATTTTCTCTGGCTGTCCCTCATGCCTGGAATGTTCTACCTCCTCAGTTCTGAATACCACCTCTCTGGCTTCCTCTGAGTTCCAACTAAAATCCCAATTCCTACAGGAAGCCTTCCCCAACACCTCTCAATTCCAGTGCCTTTCTTCCGCTAATTATTTTTATTTATCCTGTATATAATTTGCTTTGTACATATTTGTTGTCTCCCCTGTTAGACTGTAAGCTCCTTGAAACAGGGACTCTTTACAACACTTAGCAGCATGTCTGGCACTAGTAGTTACTTAATAAATGTGGAATTGCATTGAATAATAAATCCTTATCCCTTTCTTTGCTTTATCAAGCATTATATTACCATATTTGTTTCCATATACCATGCATCTAATCTATTCCACTGATCGATTTTTTGTATTTTTTTCTCTTCTACCAAATATTTGGTATAATAACTGCTTGGTAGTATATTTTGAGATAGGGTGCTGCTAGACCCCTTTCCTTCACAAATGTTTTTCATTTTGTTATTCTATTTTCTGCCTCACAACCCTTAGCCCTCTTCCCCTTCTCTCTAGTCTTAAACTTTCAAGAACCTCTCCAAACCCCACCCAGACCCCAAAATATGTAATATTTCCTCCATCTTTTCTTGAACTATGAAGGGGGAAGAGAAGGCGAAAAGGGAAGACTTCCGAAGTATTTCACATTTGCCTGTGAGATTTCTGCACCAACCCCACCTTCCAGTAAACACTAATTTATGAGTGTGTATGCCTCTGATTCAAACAAAATTGAGAAGAAAATAAAAATCTTAATGAGGGATAAGGGCAAATAATCCAATTTTGATAAATTGGAATAAAAAATATTGTAGAATGATTTTCGCACATTAAACCCCAGATCTAGTTGGGAAGAATACAAGTAGGCACTGGATAGCTGGGAGGGCTTATGATCACATGCTCAGAAATTTAAGCAAGCAGCCTGTATTTTCACTTGTGTGAAAGAGGCCTGGTCTGGTGGTTTGGAGTAGGAGTGTCACCTGGTGGTGAATGCAGTAATTACACACTGAATTGCTATTCCAAAAGACAGCTATGGGAGGCACATGTACACGTTGCCCACCCACTAGTCTTTAAACATCTTGTGCCTGTGAGATGCAAGAGTTTCTGTAGAACATAAAAGTACCTGTACTTGGCCCTACTTATGTCATCATGAAGTGTTTTCATAGCCATGGATCCGTTGATCTTGGGTAGCACCAATTATCTTTTTATAAATTGTGTAGGATTGTATAGAATCAGTGATAGTCCGGTACAATGCATGACCACCTGTAAAGAGTTGAGTTGGGGGTGGCCAGGTAGCACAGCGAGTAAGAGCACCGGCCCCAGAGTCGGGATGACCTGGGATTGAATCCAGGCTCTGATACTTAGCACCACACCCAGAAATAACTGGCCATGTAACCTTGAGAAAGTTACTTAACCCCGATTGCTTAAAAAAAAAAAAGAGTTAAGTTGAATTAGAGTTAAGTTGAATTTCTCAAGGATCATGCTCTTTTTTGGCCTTTATCACTAAGACCCTTTTTTTCATCTTGTAAAAATATTTTATTTAAATTTTTCCCTAGTTACATGTAAAAACAATTTTTAGCATTCATTTTTAAAACTTTTGAGTTCCAAATTCTCTCCTTCCCTCCCTCCCCTCCCCACATTGAGAAGGGAAGCAGTTAAGTTATACGTGTATCGCTAAAACTTTTTAGGGTCCCTTGGGCAACAAGGAGGTGATTCAGTCAATACTTGAAGAAATTCAGGCTATTCACTAGAAGGTCAAATACTGAAGGTGAAGCTTAAATACTTTGGCCACATGATGAGAAGATGGGACTTATTGGAAAAGACACTGATATTGGGAAAGATTGGGGGAAGAGGAAAAGGGGATGGCAAAGGATGAGACAGATAGTATCATGAAAACAATGAACTTGGACAGACTGACAATAGAGGATAGAAGGGTCTAGCATGCTAGACGCTTGTCCATGGAGTCACAACGATGCAGACATGACTGAATGAATGACCAACAGAAAAAAAAACAGGCATTCATCCTGAAGTTTCTTTTGCCATCTGTGGACAACCAGGGAAGAAGGGGCAGATTCAATGCTATAAGACTAGCTCTGACTGATTGTCACATGTTCTGAGGCAAGTCCAAGACTCTTAGCTATGTTCTTATGTTAATGGACCTGTTCCGTATGTGTCACAGATCACCACTGCCCCATCCATTATGATTGCTAAGGTTTCTGAAGCAAATTTTCTTCTGTGGTAGGACTTTAGCCTCACTTTTGGTCTTCCATGGCCAAACTCAAAGTTGGTTAGTAGTATTATCCATCTCTGTTTGGTGACATCCAGCTTGTCAGTGGATTATTATCCATTGATACTTAGAACTGAACACCATGTACAACCCCAGAGTTTACCAGTCACAGCTTTCTTCATAGCTAATTTGTGGGTTTGTGGACACCATTCAATTCCTATTATAAAATGGCTTTAAATCTTTGTAGGGTAGTGCAAATGTAAAATGCTTGTATCTGAAACCAAATAATAAACTGCATCCTAAAATGCTTGTTCACATTTCTTTTCTCAGTGATCTCCAAATAAGGCCAAAGGATTCAGGCCAGATTTTTGCCCTTCTATTTTTTTCTTCCATAATATAATCATGGATGAAATTGTTGACTTTGAGACAATGTCATAGTTTTTCACAAATTTCCAAAGTTTGCCAATAGGTATTCTAAGAGGGAAGGCACTAGCAATTTAAGAGGAATGAGATCAGGTAGATTTTGAAAGACTTCCTGTAGAAGGTAGAATTCCAGCTAAGTCTTAAAGACTTCCAGGGGATCTAAGAGATGGAGGTGAAGAGAAAGGGCATTCCAAGCATGAGAGATAGATAGTGAAAAAACAGAGACAGAAGATGGAATGCCATTGTGAGGAAAAGCAAATAGACCAGTGCATCTGTATTATAGAGTAAGAAGATCAGCCAAGTGGTACAATGGAGAGAGTGGCAGGCCTGAAGTCAAGAAGACTCATCTTCCTGAGTTCAAATCCAGCCTCAGACACTGACTGTGTGACTGGGCAAGTCACTTAACCCTGTTTGCCTCAGTTCTTCATATGTAAAATGAGCTGGAGAAAGAAATGGCAAACCACTCCAGTATCTTTGCTAAGAAAATCCCAAATGGGGTCATGAAAAGTCAGACACAACTGAAAAATGATTCAACATCAAGATGGGAGTTAAGTATAAGTTGGGAAAAGATGAGAAATGTAGGAAGGGACCATGTTATAGAAGGCTTTAAAATGCCATACCTGAGATTTTCTATTTGATCCTACAGGTAATAGTGAGCCATTGTAGTATACTGGCAGAGTAGAGAGGAGATGTGATCATATCTGCATTTCAGGAAAATCACTTTGGCAGTTGAGTTAAAGATGGATCAAAGTGGGGAGAGATATAAGGAAGGGAGACCAACCAGAAGATTGTTGCAATATTGTAGATGTCAGGCCATGATGAAAGCCTAAATTAGGGTGATGGCTGTGTAAAGGGAAAGAAGGAGATGTATATTAAGGGTGTTGTGTAGGTAGAAATGACAAAGTTCAACAAGAGACTGTATTGGTGGAATGAGTATGCAAGACTTGAGGATGGTACCAAGCTTGTGAGCTTTGTTTACTAGGAAGATGCTGGTTCCCTCAAGTTTAGAAGAGTGAAAGATTTGAGGAAAAGATATGTTCTGTTTTAGACATGCTGGATTGGAGATTTTTATAGGACATATAAGTTGAAGACGTACAATAGATAGTTGGTGAAGTGAGACCTGAGACCAACAGATAGACTAGATCTGGATATATAGGTATGAGAATCATCTGCATGCCTATGATCATTCAATCCATGAAAGATAATAAGATCACCAAGCAAGATAGTGCAGAGGAAGAAAAGGGCCTTCAAAAGAACTTGGAGGGATCCTCATACTTAGGGAACATGACCCAGATGAAGAGACTGAGAGTTGTCAGGTAGGAGGAAAATGAAGAGAGAACAATAACACCCAAAACTAGAGAGGAAAGGGTATCAGGAGAAAGGGTGATCAACAGCATCAAATGCAGCAGAGGGGTCAAGAAGGAAGGAGAGAGAGAGACAAGGCCTCTAGATTTAACAGTTTAGGGCTCACTGTTAACTTAAGAGAGAGTAGTTTTATTTGAATGACAAGCTTTCACTAAAAGCATTTGCAAACTATTGTGTCTATACAATATACCTATATTGTATATAGGTATCTGTACGTAATTTCCTCTTTTCCATTGATTATTTTTAAAATTTTTCCTTGTCTTATTTCTACAGCCAACATTTCTACTACTATATCAAATAATAGTGGAGAGAGGAGGTTTCCTTGCTTTATTCATGAACTCAGTGGGAAAATTTTCAATGTTTCTCTAATAAAAATGTAAAGGAGATTAGAGTTTTATGCTAGCTGGAATATAATACATAAAGGATCAGTGCTTTTGTTGCTGGGAGATTTTCATAATAAAAAATAGAATGTGATTTCTAGGGGAGCCAAGATGGCAGAGGACAGGCAGCAACCCAGCTGAACTCCCCCAACATTTTAGTCCAAACAACTTAAAAATAACTCTCCAAATAAAATTTTGGAGTGGCAGAGTCAAAAACAGATCAGAGTGAGATATCTTTCCAGCCTAAGTCTAGTGACTTATGAGGTCAGTAGGAGAGGTGACATGACACTGAGAGGGAGGGATATTGAGAGGGACATTGGCCTGGAGCACAAGCAACAGCCACATCAGCAGCAGGCCTTGGAGGTGGCTCCAATAGCCACAGCCACAGGAGCAGCTTCAGGAGCTCTCAGCCCAGAGGTAGTAGTGGAGTCAGACAATTGGTCAGAAAGAGATTATAGGGAACTTTTTTCTGGCACTGGGTCTATCTGATGCTTATTGGCTGTTTTATTGCCCATACGCAGTTCGTGTGATCAGTTGCAAGGGAGCAGGGGACCCGGTTACAGTTCCAGAGTCAAGAGAACTGGTACCTGTGGTTGCATACCTTAAAAAGCAGACTTGGCCCAATGGTAAAAGAGACACAAAAAGTCACTGAAGAAAAGAACTCCTTAAAAAAATTGGACAAATGGAAAAAGAGATACAAAAACTCACTAAAGAAAATAATTCTTTAAAAATTATAATTGGGAAAGTCAAAGCTAATGACTCCACAAGACATCAATAAACAATAAAACAAAGTCAAAGGAATGAAAAAATAGAAGATGTGAAACTTTTCATCAGAAAAATAACTAACCTGAAAAATAGATTGAGGAGAAATAGTTTAAGAATTATTGGACTACATGAAGGTTATGGTCCAAAAAAGAACCTAGACATCATTTTTCAAGAAATTATACAGAAAAACTGCCCTGATATCTTAGATAGAAATGAAAAGAATTTATCAATCACCTTCTGAAAGAGATACTCAAATGAAAATTCCTAGGAATGTTATAGCTAAATTTCAGAACTCCCAATTCAAAGAGAAAATATTGCAAGCTGTCAAAAACAATTAAAATATAATAGAGCCAAAGTCAGGAAAACACAATATTTAGTGGTTTCCTCATTAAAAGAGCAGAGGGTGGGTGGGTAGGTGGTGCAGTGAATAGAGTACTGGTCCTGGAGTCAGAAGGACCTGAGTTCAAATCCAGCCTCAGACACTTAACACAAAAACTAGCCATGTGACCTTGGGCAAGTCACTTAACCCCAATTGCCCTCCAAAAAGCAAAAAAAAAAAAATCAAAAGAGCAGAGGGTTTGGAATAGTGGATTCTGTAAGGCAAAGGGGCTAGGATTACAACCAAGAATTACCTACCCAGTGAAAATGACTATGATCTTCAAGTGCAAAAAAATAGATGTTATAGAGGACTTTCAAGCATTCCTGATGAAAAGACAAGAGTTGAGTAGAAAATTTGACATTCAAATGAAAGACTTAAGAGAAGCATAGAAAGGTAAACATGAAAGAATAAGGGACTCAATAAAGCTAAACTATTTATATTCCTATATGGAAGATGACACATATAACTTAAAAACTATTGCTACATTGTCTATGGTACCTTTGAGCTAAATGTAGTTCTGATTATATCTTTTAATTAGTTCTCTTTTTTGCTTTTACTTTGTCTGAGATCATGGGAATTGCTCAAGACCTTGAAAAAAATCTAAGTTGGACCCCATCAAGCAACATGTTCTCAATCCTTCCCATCTAGTCTTTTCCATCTTGAGTTGCAATGACAGGGAAGATTGAAGATGCAATGGGCTATGGTGTAGGATAGTGAATCATAGTCATTTTGAGGGAGATATTTGAAAAAAGTGTTTCTGCAACATATGCAGGGATTAAACCTCTGAGTAATAAGGGAAATTCATATTTACGCTGTATCAGTGTGCCCTAAGGAAGTCATGATTATCACCAAAAAGATGAATTCTGTGTATCTGCAGTGATTGGGACCAAATTTAGTTTAGTAGAAATAGCAAAATATTATGCATAGAAATCAAGGACTCAATATGTGGATACTTGGACAATTTATGCTATGCAGAAACTTTACTGCACAGTAGAAGGAAATGGTGATGTGTGTGTTTGCTTCAGTCTGTAACCCAAGTTCATTATCTCTCTATCTGGAGGTGGATAGCATGTTTCAACACGAGCCCTCTGGATTTGTGGTTTATCATTTTGTTTATCAAGTTCCTAAGTCTTTCAAAGATGCTTGTCTTCACAATATTATTGTTACCGTATAAATTATTCTCCTGGTTCTGCTCACTTCACTTTGTATCAGTTCACGCTAGTCTTTCTAGGTTTCTCTGAAACCATCCCTTTTATCATTTCTTACAGCACAATAGTATTCCATTACATTCTTTTTTTTTTTTAAGCAATTTGGGTTAAGTAACTTGCTCAAGGTTACATAGACAGTTATTTCTGAGTGTGGTGCTAAGTATCTGAGCCCGGATTCGATCCCAGATCATCCTGACTCTGGGTCCGGTGCTCTTACTCACTGTACCACCTGGCTGCCCATAAGCAATTGGAGTTAAGTAACTTGCTCAAGGTTACATGGCCAGGTGTTTCTGGGTGGGTGCTAAGTGTCTGAGCCTGGATTCGATCCCAGGTCATCCCGACTCTGGGGCTGGTGCTCTTACTCACTGTGCTACCTGCCCCCCCCCATTGCATTCTTATACCATAACTTGTTCAGCTTTTAAGTAATTGATATGCACCCCTTTAGTTTCCAATTATTTGCCACCATGAAAAGAGCTACTATAAATATTTTTACATTTATGGGTCCTTTTCCTCTTTCTGTTTTTTGAGTAAGAAAGTTAAGGCAATTGGGGTTAAGTGACTTCCTCAAGGTCACACAGCTAGTAAGTGTGTCAAGTGTCTGAGGCTGGATTTGAACTCAGGTCCTCCTGACTCCAGGGCTGGTGCTCTATTCACTGTGCTACCTAGCTGCCCCACCTTTTTCTCTTTCTTAAATGTCTTTGGTGTATAGACCTTTAATTTTTTTTGTCTTTTTTGCTATATTTCTAGCACAATATAGAACAGTAATGGTGATAATTTGGTTTTTTGTTGTTGTTTTCAGTTTGTGGCTGACTCTTTGTGACCCTGTTTACGGTTTTCTTGGCAAAAATACTGGAATAGTTTACCATTTCCTTCTCTGGCTCATTTTACAGATGAGGAAATGAGGTAAACAGAGTTAAGTGATTTTCCCAGCAAGTGACAGCAAATAGATGTCTGGGGCCAAATTTGAACTCAAGAAGAAGATTATTTCTTTCTCTAGGCCCTGTTCTCTATCCACTGCACCTCATAGCTGCCCATGCTTATTTTACCCTTGAGTTTGTGGAAAATGTTTATCCCCATTACAAATAATTCTTACTCTTAGTTTTAGATATATGCTACTTATTATTTTAAGGAATACTATTTATTTGTATGCTTTCCAGCAGAAAAGGTTGTATCTTATCAAAAACTTTATATCTAGTAACATAATCATAAGATTTTTGTTGCTTTTGTTATTAATATGGCTGATTGTGTTTTTAGCTATCCTAACATTAAAGCCGCATTTCTGGTATAACTCTAATGTGGTCATAATGAACAACCTTTATGATATGTTGCTGTAGTCTTCTCACTAATATTTACTCAAATTTTTTACATCAACATTCATTAGTACTATTAGTCTATAGTTTTTCTTTTTCTGTTTTAACTTCCTGGTTTAGGTATCAAGATCATATTTGTGTCATAGAAAGAATTTTGGCAGCATTCTTTGTTTTCCAATTTTTTCAAACAGTTCATATGGTATTAGAATTGTATTTCTTTAAATGTTTGGCACAATCTGCCTGCAAATTCATCTGATACTAGGTTTTGTTTTTGGGGGGCATGGGAATCCATTTATGGTTTATTAGATTTGTTTTTCTAAGATAGGGTTATTTAAATACTCTATTTTCTGTTCTGTTAATCAGGATAATTTATAACTTTATAAATATTCTCCACTTTATTTTGATTGTCAGTGGAACATAGCTGAGCAAAATAGCATCTAATAATTTTTCCCCATTTATTGTAAATTCACCTTTTTTTGTTTGTGATAAAAGTAATTTGGCTTTTCCCCCCCTTCTTTGTTTTTTTTAAAACACACTTACTTTTTTTTTAATTCAGTGGTTACTTGGGGATCTTTCTGCTTTCGATTTTGTTCATCTCTTTGATTTTTCAGGATTTCTGTTTTGGTATTTAATTGGAACACTAGGCGTTCTAGGTTTTTATTTGTTCCATGTCTAATTCTTTGATCTGCTCTTCTCTTTTATTGATTAATGTGTTCAAAGACATAAATTTTTCCCTAAGTACCACTTTGGCTGCATACCAAAACTTTTGGCATATTGTTTCATTGTTATCATTATCTTTAATGAATTATTGTGTCTACAATTTCTCTTTGATCTACTCATTCTTTAGGATAAGTTATTTAGTTTCCCATTAATTTTTTAAGCTTTGTTTCAAAGTTCCTTTATTGAATATTACTTAAATTGCATTATGGGCTCTTTCTGGTTTGTACTCTTTCCCGAATACTTCTTCCTGCTGTCTAGAGGGTAAAGGTTACAATTGGAGTCAGTATTCTACATGGGATATTTCAGCCAGTCAGTCTAGTTGGGAAGCCTGGAGAAGCTCCTGGGTGCCTGGTACTTCAGTCCAAGATGGGTTTTGGATTCTGAACTGGGATTGTGTACGCTATAGGAACTGAGCTAAACTATAAAATTAATCACTTTCCCTTCCTTATAGACTGAGATGGGACAAGGGGGACAAAGATTATGCCTCCCATGTGTGGGGGGAATAAGTTTGTATATTTGTGATTATCATCTTTTGAAGTAAATATTTCTATGTAAAAGCTCTAAAAATTATATTATAGACAGTAAAAGATGTATTTGATGTTTCTGCTTTTCTGCATGTGTTTGTGAGATTTTTATGCCCAATGCATGGTCAGTCTTTGTGAAGGTGCCATACACAACTGGGAAAGAGGTGCTCTGTTTTCTATTCTAATTCAATATTCTCCAGAAGTCTAGCATAGCTAACTTTTCTAAAGTTCTATTTGAGGCCTTTATTTCTTTTTTGTATATAAAATTTTGGTTAGATTGTTTAGGTCTGAAAGGGGTAAGTTGAGTTCTCCACTTTGATATTTTTGCTGTTTATTTTTCTCTCTACCTCATTTAACTTTTACTTTAAGAATTTAGATACTATGCCAATTGGTAACTATCAATTTAATATTAATATTAATTCATCGCCTATGATATCTTTTAGCAAAATGTACTTCTCTGTTTATCTATTTTACTTAGATGTATATTTGCCATTGCTTTGTCTGAGATCATAATTGCACCCCTTTTAAAATTCAATGAAGCAGAGTCAAGATAGTGGAGTAGAAACAAGACCTCCATGCAGCTGCAGCTCTCACCATCTCCAATCCATGTAAAAGGGGACTCTGAACAAACTTTGGAGCTACAGAACGCACAAAGTGACACAGAGAAGCTAAGCTCCTGCTGAGGACAGCCCGGCAGCCCAACAGAAATCAGCCAGTCCAGTGCTCTGGGAGCTGAGCCCAGCTCCACACCAAGGTTTTAGACCCAGGGCGGGTCTGACCAGCCACTGGCTGAAGGGAATCAAATCACCAGCAGCTATGGCAGTCCAGAATAATCAACACATAGATGCTAAGGACAAGTGAGAGGTCAGTGCAGTGTGGACTTTAGGACCCAGTAGCTGGGACTGCATCGGCTTTTTCCCCCAGGGAGAGAAGCTGCTGAGAGCTGTGGTGCAGCCACCACCAAGTGGCAGTTTCAGCTCCTGGCCTGCAGAGTATAGGGGGACCAAGTGACCAGTCTGAGGAGTAATCTCTTTTGCTTTAACCTGCTTGGATCTGAATTGCGGTCTAGGGTGGAAGTCCTGGTATGTGCGACCAGCTTGCCAGAGTGTGTGGAGGCTTCAGAGAGGACACCCATCTAATACCTCTGGAAGCTGAGAAAACCCCAGCATTTGTTACAAAACTCCCCTGTCTGGTTGCAGAGTCCTACTGTGGCAAAAAGCCCAAAAGTCAAGTAATTGAGTGGCAACATGACCAGGCAAAGGAAGCAAAGACAGAAGAATCCAACATTAGACTCCTATTTTAGGGACAAAAAGGATCAAACATGGAACAGGAGGAAAACAGTGAAGTCAGAACTCCTGTACCAAAAGCTTCAAAGGAAAATACCAGCTGGTTACAGGCCATAGAGGACCTTAAGAAGCAGATAAGAGAAGTGGAGGAAAAATTGGGAAGAGAAATGAGAATGATGCAAGAAAATTATGAAATGAGAGTCAACAGCCTGACTGAGGAAAATAACACCCTAAAAAATAGACTGACTCAAATGGCAAAAGAGGCTCAAAAAGGCAATGAGAAGAAGAATGCCTTAAAAAGCTGAATTTGCCAGATGGAAAAAGAATCTCAAAAGCTCAATGAGGAGAATCATTGCTTCAGAATTAGATTGGAGCAAATGAATGCTAATGACTTTATGAAAAATCAAGATGTTGTTAAACAAATCCAAACAAATGAAAGATTAGAAGGTAATGTGAAATATCTCATTGGAAAAACCAGTGACCTGGAAAATAGATCCAGGGGAGATAATTTAAAAATTACCAGACTACCTGAAAGCCATGATCAAAGAAAGAACCTAGAAATCATCCTCCAAGAAATTCTCAAGGAAAAACTGCCCTGATGTTTTAGAACCAGAGGGCAAAATAGAGGTTGAAAGAATCCACCGATCACCTCCTGAAAAAGATCCCCAAAAGAAAACTCCTAGGAATATTATAGCTAGGTTCCAAAATTCCCAGATCAAGGAGAGAATATTACAAGTAGCCAGGAAGAAACAATTTGAATATTGTGGAAACACAATCAGGATAACTCAGGATCTGTCAGCTTCTACACTGAGGGATTAAAGGGCTTGGAATGTGATATTCTGGAGGGCAAAGGAGCTGGGATTAAAACCAAGAATCACCTACCCAGAAAAACTGAGTATCATGTTTCAGGGGAAAATATGGTCATTCAGTGGAATAGAGAACTTTCAAGCATCCTTGATGAAAAAACCAGAGTTGAATAGAAAATTTTACATTCAGATACAAGAAGCAAGAGAAGCATGAGAAGGTAAATAGGGAAAAGAAATCATAAGGAACTTACCAAAGTTGAACTATTTACATTCCTACATGGAAAAACAATAATTGTAGCTTATGAAACTTTTCTCAGTATGAGAATAGTTGAAGGGAATATAAATATAAATGTATATATATATATGTCTATATTGGAAGGTATATGGGTGTATGAATACATATAGGAATGTGTGTATATATGTTTACAGGTATACATAGATAGAGGGCACAGAACCAATTTAATAGGAAGGGATGATACTTAAAAGGTGAAATTAAAAGGTGAGAGAGGAATATAATGAGAGGAGATGAGAGACAGAAGGGGGTAAACTCTCTCATACAGAAGAGGCAAGGGAAAATGGTTACAATGGAGGGGAAGAATAGGAAGGCAAAAGGGAGTAGGTCAACCTTATTCTCATTGAATATGGCTTGGGAAAGGAATGAAATACACACTAAATAGGGCATCTCCCCCTACAGGAGAGTAGGGGGGAGGGGGATGATGGAAGGGAGGGCAGGCTGGGGGGGGAGGGAAGTTGGAAGCACCCACTTTTGAAAAGGGATGGGATCAAAGTAGAGAATAGAACACGTGGGAGGTAGGATAGGAGGGTGGGAAATATAGTCAGTCTTTTACAATATATCTAATATGTTAATGTTTTGCATTAGCTACACATGTACAACCTATAGTGAACTGCTTATCTTCCCAGTAAGGATGGATGACAAGGGAGGAAGGGAATGAATCTGGAATTCAAAGTTTTCAAATATATATATATATATATATATATATATATGCACATACTATGATTAATACTATTTTACTTGTAAATGGGAAATAAGATATACAGGCACTGGGGCATAGAGATCCACCGTGCCCTACTGGAAAAGTGGAAGGAGGTATGGGAGAAGATATGGGAGAGAGCAGATTGAAGGAGGGGTTATACTGTGGGACTGCTATTTTGGGGTGGTGGGTAGGGGAAAAACAGGGAGAAAATTTGTAACTCAACATCTGGCTAATAATTTTTAAAAAAAAGAAAAAAAATTCAATGAAGTATAATAGTTTCTGTCCATGCCTTTATTTTAACTCTGTGTGTACCTCTCTGTTACAAGTTTCTTATAACAACATATTGTTGGATTCTGTTTTTAATCCATTTCACTATCCTCTTCTGCTTTTGTGAGTTTATCCCATTCACATTTACAATAATGATAGTTAATTATGTATTTCTGCCCACTGATTCTATTATATTTTTTCTTCTTGTTTTTCCCACCTTCTCTTTAAGAGTTTAGTTTGCTTCTGACTAATCCTTCCCTACATTTACTCTCTCTCTCTTATTTATTTATTTATTTATTGCCTTTTGGGGGGCAATTGGGGTTAAGTAACTTGCCCAAGGTTACATGGCTAGTTTTTGTGTGTGTGTGTGGGTGTTTAGTGTCTGAGACTGGAACCAAACTCAGGTCCTCCTGACTCTGGGGCTGGTGCTTTACTCACTGTGCCACCTAGCCACCCCTGCCCTCTCTCTTATATTCCCCCCTTGCCTTTTCCTCAAAACCATTCCCTCCTTTTTCTTTGTTTCGTGAAATCTATTTCTGTAGTCAACTGTGAGTGTATGTGTATTCTTCCTTCCTATTGCCAGTTAAGATGAGAGTGAGGTTTAATGTCACCTGCTGCCCCTCCACTCCCTCCTACTATATAGTATAGACTTCTACTTGCCCATCTCATTTATATGAGATAATTTCCCCCATTCTTCAGTTCCTTCCTGCCTCTCTGTTGTTTTCCTCATCCTTTCCATTCTTCTTTTAAGAGCACCAAAACATAACGGAATCACTCCCAGGCTCTCTGTCTAATTAGACTCCTTCTATGACCTTTGATGATGATAGAGTTCTGAAGGGCTAAATGTAGCATGTTCTCATATAAGAATATAAACAGTTTAACCTTATTTAGTCTCTTATGATTACTCGCTCCTGTTTACCCTTTTTTTTTCAGACTCCAAATGCCATGTTTTTATCTCCTTTTTTTAAGCACTGAGACTTTTATATTCTTTTTTTCAGTTCTAAATTATCTTCTTCCTCATCCCCTCTTTCCCACATGAGAAAGTAACAAAAACAAAATCACAAATATGTATAGCAAATGTTTATGCATGTGTATAGCAAAACAAATTTCCACATTAGCCATGTTCCCCAAAAAAGTAAGAAAAATAAAGGAAAAAATATGCCTCAATTTGCACTCTGAGTTCATCAGTTCCCTGTCTAGAGAAGGATAGCATGTTTCATCCTGAGTCCTTTGGAATTGCAATGGGTCATTGTATTGATAAGAGTTACTAGTCCTTCAAAGCTTATTACCTTCGTGGTGGCCAGGTAGCACAGTGAGTAAGAGCACCGGCCCCAGAATTGGGATGACCTGGGATCGAATCTGGGTTCAGACACTTAGCACCCACCCAGAAACACATGGCCATGTAACCTTGAGCAAGTTACTTAACCCCAATTGCTTAGGGGTGGCCAAGTAGCACAGAGAGTAAGAGCACTGGCCCCAGAGTTGGGATGACCTGGGATAGAATCCAGGTTCAGATACTTATCACCACACCCAGAAATAACTGACTGTGTAACCTTGAGTTAGTTACTTAACCCCAAATGCTTTTTAAAAAAAAAGCTGATTACCTTCACAATATTACTCTTACTGTGTAGATTGTTCTGGTTTTTCTGAAACCATTACTTTGATAATTTCTTATAGCAAAATAGTATTCCATTACATTTATACACCAGAACTTGTTCAGCCATTCCCCAACTGATGGGCATACTCTTTGTTTCCAATTCTTTGCCACCACAAAAAGAGCTGCCATAAATTTTTTTGTACATATACATATGTATATGTATTTTTGTACATATTTCCTCTCATTCTTTGATCTCCTCATGATATAGCCCTAGTAGTAGTATTTCTGGGTCAAAGGATATGAAAAGTTTTAATAGCCTTTGGGGTATAGTTACAAATTGTTTTCCAGAATATTTGGTGCATCAGTAGTACATCAGTGTGCCTGTTTTCCCACATCCCTTCAGTATTTGCCATCTTCCTTTTTGTTCATCTTAGCCAATCTCATGGGTATGAGATGATACCTCAGAGTTGTTTTAATTTGCATTTCTATAATTATTAATGATTTAGAGGTTTTCTCCCATGGCTATTGGTAACTGGTTCTTCCACTAAAAACTAACTTCATATACTTTTTTTAATCAATTGGAAAATGGTTCTTTTTCTTCTAAATTTAACTCAATTCTCTATATATTTGAGAAATGAGACCTTTTCAGAGAAAGTTGCAGCAAAGATTTTCCCAAGATTCTTGCTTTTCTTCTGACTAGCTATATTTGTTTTGTCCATGTAAAAAACTTTTTAACTTTATGTAATCAAAATTATCTGTTCTTCTCATGAAGCTCTCTGTCTTTTATTTTTGGTCATGAACTCTTCCCCTATGCATAGATCTGATGTGCAATTTCTTCCAGAATCACTAATTTTCTTATGATGTCATCCTTTATGCTTAAACTATTTACCTATTTTGAGCTTATCTTAGTGTGTGATGTTAAATGTTGGTCTATGACTAGTTTCTGCCAGATTACTTTCCAGTTTTCCCAACAATTTTTGTCAGATAATGAGATCTTGTCTCAAATAGATTTGGTCTTAGTGCTCTTCAAACACTAGGTTATTGTGTACATTTGCTTCTGTATATTATGTGCTTAATCTGTTTTGTAAAGACTCCATGCACAGGTGAAAAATAGGTATATTCCTTTCTGCTACCATTCAGTATTCTCCAGAGACCTGTCATATCTATTCTAAAATTTTATTCGTCTCCTTAATTTCTTTCTTGTTTTATTTATGTTTCGATTTATCTAGATTTGAGTGGGACAAATTGAGGCCCCCTATTAGTATGGCTTTATTGTCTAATTCTTCTTGTAGTAAATTTAACTTTTCCTTCATGAATTTGAATACTCTGCCATTTGGTGCATATATATTCAGTATGGATAGTAATTGGTTGTCTATGGTACCTTTTAGAAAAATATAGTTTTCCTGTTTATAACTTTAACTAGTTCTATTTTTGCTTTTGTTTTGTCTAAGATCACAATTGCCATTCATGCTTTTTTTACTTCAGCTGAAGCATAACAGATTCTACTTCAATTCCCCTTCCCTCCCCCACTTTTAAATGCTGTATGTTTTTCTGTTTCAGACGTGTTTCTAGTAAACAACAGATTATTGGATTCTAGTTTCTGATCCATCCACTATTCTCTTCCATTTTTGGGGTGAGTTCATACCATTCACACTCACAATTATGATAGTTATATATATTTCCCTCCATCCCACTTGCTTATGCTTTTTCTTCTCCTTTTTTCTGTTCACTCTTTAAGAATTTATTTTACTTCTTACTAGTCTTCCCTTAATCTACTGTCATTATTCTCCCCTCTCCTTTTCTCTTAATCTCTTCCCTTCCTACCTCCCTGTTGGGTACAATGAATATCTATGCCCAACCACGTGTATATTTTGTTCTTTCTGCCTTGAATAAGTTCTAATGAGAGTGAGTTTCAAGAACTGCTCCCCACCTACTGCTCCCACAGTCTCCTCCATTGTATGCTTTGCATCCCTCTTCCTTGCATGCCTCATTTATGTGAATGAATTTTCCCTATTCTTCCTTTCCCTTTCCCCCATTCCAGTACATACCTCTTTCTCATTGTTCCATTCTTCTTTTGAGATCTTCCAAACATAATAGAATCACACACAGGCCCTTAGATTCCCTCTAAGAGCCCTAGTGATGATAAAATTGTAAGGGGTTATATGTATCCTCTCTCCATATAAGAACATAAACAGTTTAATCTTGTTTAGTCCCTTATTACTGCTCCTTCATATTTTATTTTTTAAGTTTCTCTTGAGTCCTGTGTGAATATGACATTCGCTATTCAGCTCTGGTCTTTTCATCAGGAAAGTTTTCTATTTTATTAAATATCCATTTCCCCTTGCTGGATTATAGTCAGTTTTTCTGGATAAGTTGTTCTTAAATCTGAGATGCTTTACCTTCAACATCATTATTCCCCTTCTGTTCCTTTATTATGATAACTGTTAAATATTGTGTAATTCTGATTCTAGTTCCTAAGTATTAGAATTATTTCTTTTAGGATGCTGTTAGTATTTTATCTTTGATCTGCAAGCTCTGCATTTTATTTCTGGGAATTTTCCTTTTGGGTTTTTTTTCAAGATGTGGCTGGTGGATTCTTTCAGTTTCTATTTTGTCCTCTGGTTCTAAGAAATTTAGGTAGTTTTCTTTTGTGATTTCTTGGAATGTGATATCTAGGCTTGTTTTTTGGTCTTGGCTTTCAGTTGGATAAATGATTCTTAAATTGTCTCTTGATCTCTTTTTCCAGGTCAGTGGTTTTTGCAATGAGATACCTTTCATTTCCTTCCATATTTTTCAGTTTTTTTTACTTTGTTCTTCTTCCTGCTACTCTACCATCTTGACTCAGCTTTCCCCAGACCATCTTTTTCTACCAGACTGATTATACATTACTCTCCTTCTCATACTTTACATTCTAGTTAAACTGGCTTACTTACTATTTCCCTGTACATGACATTGCTTGCTTGTTTTCCCTTGCATAGGCTGTCAACCATGCCTGGAATGCTCTTTCTTTTAATTTCAAGACTTTTCAGATTTTAGACACTGACTCCATTCAAGGATTGTGTGCCACCTCCTTCAATGACATCATCATGGAGCCCTGCAACCTGTGTGCCTTACCCTTAGAGATGGTGTGGAACTGAGATCAGGACTGTGTAGATTGCTGGAGCTGAACAAGAGACCAGTATATTATGACCAGTATATCAGAGAGTACATCATGCCCCAAATTCAAGATGCTCTTTATAATTTGCTAGACAGCCAATGACTTTCAGTATTGTGTACTTGCACACTAATAAAAATAATAGCTAGCACTTATATGGTGCCTTAAGATTTGCAAGGAGCTTTACAAATATTATCTCCTTTTTATCCTTACAATAACCCTGGGAGTTAAGTGCAATTATTATTTCCATTTTAAAGATGAGGAAACTGAGTCAGACAGAGATTTTTTTTGTGACATGCCCAGTGTCATATAAATAGTAAGAGTCTGATGTGAGATATGACCTCAGGTCTTCTTGACTCCAGGTCCAGAGTCCTATCTGCTGCACCACCAGCTGCCTCTAAACTAGGTACACTCAGTACTATCAGATTTCAATGGCAGAGGAAGACAAGAACATAGCCTCTATCTGTCCAGCAGGATTCTACCAGTATGAGTATATATGTTGCAAGAACACTAGGAGACACCAAATATTTTTCTACAATGTAGGGAAAAAGTAATTAGAGACATATACTTCTTAGCATTGTTGTAGTTGGAAGATTATTCTCTGGGGAGACCAGAAAAAAAAATAACAAAAGGCTAACAAAAGTGTTAGATCAGCTGGAAGATGCTGGTAAGAAGCTGTCAATTGACCAGTCAGGTAAATTCTGCAAAGTTTCTGTCAGTGGAAACAGTATCAGCTATGGAGACAGGATCTACATTGGAATCTCACTTCTGATCTTAGGGAAAATATTTAACCTACCTAAGCCTCAGTTTCCTTATCTGTAAAATGAGGTGGCCTAACTACATGAACTTTGAGGACCCCCTCAGCTCTACATTTGTGATTCTCTCTATATATATACACATATATATATACATATTTATACACACACACATATATGTATGTCTCATAGTGTCTCAACTGGGAGTGAATCCTGATCCAGAAAAGATAAAAGTGTTTATTAATTGGTTGAATCTAAAGTATCTCTGTGAAACTAAATCAATTCACCTAAGATTAGAAGAGAAACTGTTAAACAAACAAAAAATTTCAATAAGTTTCTCTGATAAAGACCTCATTTACAAGATATATTAGGAACTTATTCAAATTTGTAAAAATAAGTCCAGTCAATAAATTGGTAAATTTATTCTCCAACTGATAAACGGTCAAGGAATATGAAAAAGGCAGTTCTCAAGGCAAGAAATCCAAGCTATCAATAAGATAAAAAATTCCCTAATTCACTGTTAATTAGAGAAATCAAAGTAAGGCAATTCAGAGGTTCTACCTGACACCATTCATCTTGGAAAAGTTGACCAAAAAAAAAAGGCACACTAATTCAATGTCAGTGGAGTTGTGAATTGATCCCATCATTCTGGAAAGCAAATTAGAACTATGCCCCAAAAGTTATGGACCTACTCTGATCAGGTAGCAACTTTGACTGGAAGCTATTAAAGGAATTCTTGGCTTTAGGACAGAAGTCAAGAAGTCTAGAATTTACCTGACTGCCCTCAGAGTGACCCACAACCTGAGCACTTTAATCATATACTGCTGAACATGCTGGGAATCCTGAGTTCCTAGAATAATACTCAGTGGAGCCAATGCAAGACATTTCCAGTGCACAAATATAGTGGTACCAACAACAATGTCCCCACACCTGTTGATGTTTGGATGAGAGCTATATTTATCTTGTGCTTTGTAATGTCTGAAGATGGAGAAGACATAGAGACTCTTTCATCTGACAGATTAGCTGAAGATAGTCTACTGCTTCTGACAGAAACAAGTAATGCTGTTAATGATTCCTTTTGTTGTCAGAAACCACCTCAAGAAGGTAGAATTCTGCCAGGAAATCTTGGTGTGGAGGTAACATGCAAGAGAGTGGGACACTGGGAACCTATCCTACAGCAAGTATTTGGAACACTGGACAATTTATCAATCTACAAAAGAACTCCAGAGTGTGACTGGAATCCTTCATGGAGAATTACACTGAAAGAACATTGGAGAAACTATTTGAGCGGAAGGCACTGATACTATGTGGAGAGTTTGAGAAGAATCAAGTTGCTGGACTGGTAAAGCTGGAAATTGGCTTATGTAGTAAGGATCTAGATGGTGATTGGAGTAGGACACTGTGTGTTCATGTCCACCAAAGGGTCAGAAAAGTCAGTCGAGTCTGTCCTCACTCCACCTCTTCATGATCTGGTTTTTGACTTCTTCACTCAACTGAAAGTATTCTCTTCAGAGTTACCACGGGCCTCTTAATTGCCAAATTTGATGGTCTTTTCTCAGGCCTAATCCTTCTCGATTTTTCTGCTTCTTTTTGTATTGTTCATCCCTCTGTCCAGCTGATTATTCTTTCCTCTCTGGGTTTTCATGACATTATTCTCTCCTGGTTGCTCTTCTACCTGTTTGAACATCCCTCAATCTCCTTCAATGACTCATTATCTACACCTTAACAACTGTAGTTGTTCCCCAGAGTTTAGTCCTGGACCCACTTTTCTTCTCTGTAACCTTCTCAGCTCCCATGGCTTTAACTCATAATCTCTATGCAAATGATTCCTGATCTATATATCTAGCCCCCATTTCTCTCCAGAGCTTCAAAGCCACATTACCAATTGCCTATTGGATATTTTAAAATGGATGTCAAATTCAACATGTCTAAAACTGAACTCATGTCCTTTTCCTCAAAACTCTTTCCTCTTCTAAACTTTCCTGTTTATGCCAAAGGCGTTTAGGGTACCTTTATTTACAGTCTTCAGACTTTGAAATCTTGGCATTATCCTTGACTCCTGACTCTCACTGCATGTATCTAATCAATAACTAAGTCCTGCAGTTTCTAACCACAAATTCTCACCTTTTTCTCCACTCACTCACACAATGTGATTATCCTTAGCTCAGTCCCTCAACATTTCTCATCTATATTACTGTAAAAGCATCCTCATTGGTCTCTCTGCCTCAGGTCTGTCCCTGCTCCTGTCCATCCTATACGCTGAGGCCACAGTCATTTTCCTTGAGTACAAAGCTGACCATGTGATTCCTTTATTTAATCAAGTCCAGTAGAGGGCCAGGCCAGAAAAGGACAGTGCAGCCCGCAGGGCCAGGCCAGGAAGGGATGGCATGGTGCGCAGGGGCAGGCCAGGAGGAGGCCTGTTCAACAAGGGGGGCAAGTCATCCCACCAACCACAAGGGCCACTACCAGGCCTATCACCAAAGGGCTGGGACTGGAAAGAGCAAGGTAAGAATCAAATGCAGGGCCCTTGTCTGGGACAGCAACTACTCCTGGGACTACTACTCCATAGCCCAGAAATTTGAAAAGCCCGTATCAGGACTTCCAAGGACCAGGATGGCAGAGTGAACCCCAGCTGCTCCAACCCCTCCCAAACCCCCCCCAAATATAGTAATTATTGCCCCAGGGCAAAACTCTTAACAGTAAAGGCTTGGAAACCCTAGAGGAAGGGCGTGGTTAGGGCCCTGCCTCAAAATGGTAGACAGCAGACTAAAAGACTCTGGAGTCCTACTACCCTCAGAAGGAGGAACCAAACTCAGAGGGAGACAATGTTGACTTCACACCCACAGCTGAAACATCAACAGGGAACGAGTCCCAAGCACAGAAAACTCTCCTAGATGAGCTCAAAAAGGAAATTTGAAAACCAAATCAGAGAGATACAAAACAAAACGAATAATTCTTTTAAAATCAAAATTGCAGAATTAGAAAAACATTCTAATGAAGAAAACAGCTCCTTAAAAAGAAAAGTGTGTGATATAGAAAAGCAGCTCCAAAAACTAACCAAGGAAAATAATTCGCTAAAAACTAGAATCAACCAAATTGAAGCAAATAACTCTATGAGGAACCAAGAATTAGTCAAACAAAACAACAAGAATGAAAAATTATAAAAAGAGGTAAAATATCTCAATGGAAAAATAATGGACCTGGAAAACACATCCAGGAGAGATAATCTGAGAATCATAGGCCTACCAAAAAATCATGATGAAAAAATTAGCCTAGACAACATTCTCCGAGAGCTCATTGAGGAAAACTGCCCTGAGATACTAGAACCTCAGGGTAAAATAGAAATGGAGATAATCCACCAGACACCTCCTGAAAGAGATCCCAAACTGTAAAGTCCTCAGAATGTTGTGGCCAAACTCAAGAACTACCAGGCAAAAGAGAAAAAACTTCAAGTGGCCAGAAAGAAACAATTCAAATATTGAGTAACCATAGTGAGGATTGCACAGGATTTGGCAGCCTCTACACTGAAAGATTGGAGGCAGTGGAATACAATTTTCTCCAAGGCAAAAGAGCTTGGGTTACAACCAAGGATCACCTACCCAGTGAGACTGAGCACATTCTTCTGGGCAAAGAGATGGTCATTCAATGATATAACAGATTTGCAGACCTTCCTGATGAAAAAGCCAGAGCTCAGTGGAAAATTCAACCTCCAATTACGAGATGCAAGAGTGACATAGAAAGGTAAACAAGGAAAACACACACACACACACATATACCTTATTATTTAATAATAGCAAACTTTTTATAGACAAGTAGAGGGTATAAATTATAAATTACACAATATATACACAAGTAGAGGGTATGAATATAAATTACACAAAATGACGATTTAAAAAAATCTTATTAAGGGCTACAAAGGAACTGCAATGGAAGAAGAGGAATGAAAGAAGTGGAAAAGGGTAAATTATGCCACACAAAGAGGCATAAAAACAATATAGCAGAGGATGGGGCAGCTAGGTGGAACAGTGAGTAAAGTGCTGGCCCCAGAGTCGGAAGGACCCGAGTTCAGTTCCAGCCTCAGACACTTAACACCCACACAAAAAAACTAACCATGTAACCTTGGGCAAGTTACTTAACCCCAATTGCCCTCCAAAAAAAAAAATATAGCAGAGGAAAAGAAGGGAGGGAGATGACTATTATATGAGCTTTTCCCTCATTGGTTCAGGAGGGGAAAACACAACCAGTTAAGCATAGGACTCTCTGGAGAAGAGATGTAAAACATATCATAATAGAGAGAAAGAGGGGAGAGAGAGGAGCTTTGTGTGAGATTTGTTCCTGTCACTCTTGGTGTGAAGAAGAAATAACATATTTCGTTAAGTATAAAAATATCCTACAGGCAGTAGGAGGGGGAAGGGGCTACAAAAGAGGGGTATGGTTAGTAGGGAGGGAAGAAGGGGGAAGAGGAGGAAAAGGGAGGGGGGCTGATAAGGGAATACTGAGGGAGGTGGTGGTCAAAAAGAAAACTATTAAGGAAGGGAAGGGAGAAGGGGAGAAAAAATATAAGCATTAACAGGGGAGGGAATAGAATGGAGGGAAAGAAACAGATAATAATCATAACTGTAAATGTGAATGGAATGAACTCTCCCATAAAATGGAGGCAGATAGCAGAATGGATTAAAAATCATAATCCTACAATATGCTGTTTATGAGAAACACATCTGAAACAGAGGGATACACATAGGGTAAAGGTAAAAGGCTGGAGTAAAATATATCGTGCTTCAGCTAAAGTAAAAAAAAAAAGCAGGGGTAGCAATCCTTATCTCAGATAAAGCAAAAGCAAAAATTGATCTAATTAAAAGAGATAAGGAAGGAAACTATATCCTGCTAAAAGGCAGCATCGAGAATGAAGCAATATCATTACTTAACATATATGCACCAAGTGGTATAGCATCCAAATTCCTAGAGGAGAAGGTAAGAGAATTGTAGGAAGAAATAGACAGCAAAACTATACTAGTGGGAGACCTTAATCTCCCCCTCTCTAAACTTGATAAATCCAACCTCAAAATAAACAAGAAAAAAGTTAAAGAGGTGAATAGAATTTTAGAGAGGGTGGGTATGATAGATCTCTGGAGAAAACTGAATGGGGATAAAAAGGAATATACCCTTCTTCTCAGCAGTACATGGCACATACACAAAAATTGACCATGTACTAGGACATAAAAACCTCACAATTCAGTGCAGAAAGGCAGAAATAATAAATGCATCATTCTCAGATCATGATGCAATAAAAATCATAAGCAATAAAGGGTCATAGAAAGACAGACTAAAAACTAATTGGAAACTAAACAATTTAATCCAAAAGAATGAGTGGGTCAAACAAGAAATCATAGAAACAATCAGTAACTTCATTTAAGAGAATGACAACAATGAAACAACATACCAAAATTTGTGGGTTGCAGCAAAGGCAGTTCTTAGGGGAAATTTTATATCTCTGAGTGCATACATAATAAATTAGAGAAAACAGAGGTCAATGAATTGGGCATGCAATTGAAAAAGCTAGAAAAAAAAAACAAATTGAAAATCCTCAATTAAATACTAAATTAGAAATACTGAAAACCAAAGGAGAGATTAATAAAATTGAAATTAAGAAAATTATTGAATTAATAAATAAAACTAAGAGCTGGCTTTATGAAAAAACCAATAAAATTGATAGGCCCTTAGTCAATATGATAAAAAAAGGAAGAAGAAAACCAAATTATGAGTATCAAAAATGAAAAGGGTGAACCTACCACCAATGAAGAGTTAATTAAAACAATAATTAGGAATCACTTTGCCCAGTTGTATGCACATAAATTTGACAATCTTAGTGAAATGGATGAATATTTACAAAAATATAAGCTGCCCCAATTAACTGAAGAGGAAGTAAATTATTTAAATAACCCCATCTCAGAAAAAGAAATCGAACAAGTCATCAGTGAACTCCCTATTAAAAATCTCCAGGGCCAGATGGATTTGCTAGTGAATTCTATCAAACATCTAAAGAAAAATTGATTCCAATACTCTACAAACTATTTGGGAAAATTAGTGAAGGAGTCCTACCAAATTCTTTTTATGACACAAATATGGTAAATCAAGAACAGATAAAACAGAGAAAGAAAATTATAGACCAATCTCCCTCATGGATATAGATGCAAAATTTTTAAATAAAATATTAGCAAAAAGATTACAGCAACTTATCACAAGAATAATATACGTTGATCAGGTAGGATTTATTCCAGGAATGCCAGGATGGTTTAATATTAGGAAAACCATCAGTATAACTGATAGTATCAACAATAAAACTAGCAGAAACCACATGATTATCTCAATAGATGCAGAAAAGGCTTTTGACAAAATACAACATCTATTCTTATTAAAAACACTAGAAAGTATAGGAATAAATGGAGCCTTCCTCAAAATAACAGGTAGCATCTATTTAAAGCCATCAGCAAGTATTATATGTAATGGGGAGAAGCTAGAAGCATTTCCAATAAGATCAGTGGTGAAACGAGGATTTCCACTATCACCCCTCTTTTTCAATCTGGTGCTAGAAATGTTAGCTGTAGCAATTAGAGAAGAAAAAGAAATCAAAGGAATCAAATTAGGCAAAGAAGAGACCAAGCTATCACTCTTTGCAGATGATATGATGATATACTTAGAGAATCCTAAAGAATTAAGTAAAAAACTACTTGAGACAATAAATAAATTTGGCAAAGTTGCAGGATATAAAATAAATCCACATAAATCCTTGGTATTCCTGTATATTTCTAATGAAATTCAACAGCAAGAGATAGAAAGAGAAATCCCATTTAAAGTTATTGTAGACATTATAAAATATTAGGGCATCTACCTACCAAAACAAACCCAAGACCTATGTGAACACAACTACAAAACACTTTTCACACAAATAAAGTCAGATCTAACTAATTGAAAAGACATCAATTGCTCATGGCTGGGTCAAGCTAATATAATAAAAATGACAATTTTACCTAAATTAAATTATATATTTAGTGCCATACCAATCAGTTTACCAAAAAACTACCTTATAGAGCTAGAAAAAAATAGTAACAAAATTCATTTGGAAAAACAAAAGGTCCAAAATATCAACAGAATTAATGAAAAGAAATGTTAGGGATGGTGGACTAGCTATACCAGATTTTAATCTGTACTATAAAGCAGCAGTCCTCAAAACTACTTGGTACTGGCTGAGGAATAGAGTAGTGGATCAATGGAATAGATTGGGTACACGAGACTCAGCAGTCAATGACTATAGTAATCTACTGTTTGATAAACCCAAAGACCCCAGTGTTTGGGATAAGAGCTCACTATTTGACAAAAACTGCTGGGAAAACTGGAATATAGTGTGGCAGAAACTGGTCATAGACCATTATCTAACACTATATACCAAAATCAAGTCTAAATGGGTGCATGATCTAGGTATAAAGACTGATACTGTAAGCAATCTGGGAATGCAAGGAATAGTTTACCTGTCAGATTTGTAGAGAGGGGAACACTTCATGACAAAACAAGAATTAGAGGGCATTATAATATGCAAAATGGATAATTTTGATTACATTAAATTGAAAAGCTTCTGTACAAACAAAGCCAACATAACCAGGATTAGGAGGGAAGTGGAAAATTGGGAAAGAATTTTTACAACCTATGTCACTGATAAAGGACTCATTTCTAAAATATACAGAGAATTGAGTCAAATCTATAAGAATACAAGTCATTCCCCCATTGATAAATGGTCAAAGGATATGAACAGGAGGTTTTCAGAGGAAGAAATTAAAGATATTTATAAGCATATAAAAATGCTCTAAATCACTATTGATTAGAGAAATGAAAATCAAAACAACTCTTAGGTACCATATCTCACCAGTCTGATTGGCTAAGATGACAAAACAGGAAAATGACAAATGCTGGAGAGGATGTGGACAAATTGGAACACTAATGCATTGCTGGTGGAGTTGTGAACTGATCCAACCATTCTGGAGAGCAATCTGGAATTATGCCCAAAGGGCTATAAATATTTTCATACCCTTTGACCCAGCAATACCACTCCTAGGGCTGTATCCCAAAGATATCATAGAAGTGGGAAAAAGACCCATATGTACAAAAATATTTATAGCAGCTCTTTCTGTGGTAGAAAAGAATTGGAAATTAAGGGGGTGCCCATCAATTGGGGAATGGCTGAACAAGTTGTGGTATATGCATGTTATGGAATACTATTGTGCAATAAGAAACGAGGAGAAGATGGACTTCATATTTACCTGGAGAAGCTTATACGAACTGATGCTGAGTGAGAAGAGGAGAGCCAGGAGGAATTTGTACACAGTTACAGACACAATATATGTCTGATGACCAACTTTGATAAACTGGACTCTTCTCAACAATCCAGAGTCATAAATCAACCCCAAAAGACTCATGATGAAGAGAGATGTTTACATCCAGAGAAAGAACTGAGTTTGAACCCAGATTGAAGCAAACTGATACAATCCTTCTTTATAACCTGACTAATGCCTAATGTGAAAGTACTTGCAGATACTATACTTGATTTTATGCCACCATGGGGGGAAAAGGGGGAGGGAGAGAAAATTTGAAACTCAAGGAATTGTGGTAATGAATCTTGTAAACTAAAAGTAAACAAATTAATAAAGTCCAAAAAAAAAATCAAGTCCAGTGGCTTTCTAGAATAAAATACAAATTCTGTTTTAAATCCCTGTACAGTTTGGCTCCAACCTATCTTTCCAGTCTTGGACATTACTTCTTCTCTCTCACTCTGTGATTCAGACAAACTGGCTTTCTCTCTCTTCCTCACTCATGACCCTCTATCTCTGTGCTTTTTAAAATTTTAAAATATTATTTATTTAGTTTTAGTTTACAACATTCAGTTCCACAATCCCTTGAGTGCCAAATTTTCTCCCCTTTCCTCTCCTCCCCCCTCCTATTCTCCGGATCTGGAGTGTACCACTTTCCCCTTACCTCTGCAGCATAGAGTCCTTTTTCTTCCTTTGGGATGAAACTCAGACACCATATTCTGAGTGATTTCTTTCCTAATCATCACAATTGCCAGTTCCCACCTTCTCAAAATACCTCATACCTAACTAATGTGGGACTTGTGGGAATTGAGTGAATCATACTGACTCCTGAATCAATTCTGGATCTAACTCTGTACCCTTTCTATTCAATTATGGGTCTAGTTAAATTTCTGTCTTGTGAGAAAACTTCATTTTAATCATGGGAATTGTGAAAAAAAAACTTTATTGCATTGTTTGAACCTAGCTCTGCATGACTGGGAAGTTGGACCACTTCTACCTGTTGCTCAGAGACCCTTAACTAAGGACCTAGGTTATGCCAACCAGGAACCCAGTCAAATTTGAGGATTGATGCAAGGAGTTTTCTCACAATTATATCTCTCAAACAACCCATATATCTCATTTGAAAACTGGCCTGTACTGGTCAGTCAGTTACTGTTTCTTTGTTGCTTTGATTGAATACAGACACTTGGGGCAAATGGGACACCTCTTTTTCTGATTTCAGGGAACTGTACTTATTTGCTTTCCTCCCAACTCAGAAAGCCTGTAATCTTTCCTCCAATTAGAAATCTGGTTACCTGGGGTGGCTAGGTGGCACAGTGAGTAGAGTGCTGGCCCTGGAGTCAGGAGGACCTGAGTTCAGATCCAGTCTCAGACACTTATCACACACAAACAAAAAACCTAGCCATGTGACCTTGGGTAAGTTACTTAAACCCAATTGCCCTCCAAAAAGCAAAAAAAAAAAAGAAAAAGAAATCTGGTTACTTAATATTATATCCTATTTTATAACCTGTTAATTGTTTTCTTTAAGTGCATAAAAATCTAGCTCCTCTCTAATATACAGAGGGAGAGAGAGAGAGAGAGAGAGAGAGAGAGAGAGAGAGAGAGAGAGAGAGAGA
>NW_027185867.1:9339528-9356700 GCF_028583685.1 Petaurus breviceps papuanus
AGAGAGAGAGAGAGAGAGAGAGAGAGAGAGAGAGAGAGAGAGAGAGAAACTATCTACCTATCTATATTGGAGGGGGAAAGGCAAGGCAGTTGGGATTAAGTGACTTATCCAAGGTCACACAGCTAGTAAGTTGTAATGGTAATAGGAATTTGAAGATCTTCCCTGCCACTTAATAAACCTAGGTGAATTTGAGGACCTTTCCTGATTTGAAAATAAACTCTGCCCCCTAATAGGCCGCATGTGGTCACATGGAGCCTGTGATGGGAGGCTTTTTTTTTAGGAGCACAACTTTTGTTACTTTGTAGTCAAGTGGGTCATGAGGGTTGTGATGTTCTCTGACCCAGGAGGCTATATATACCCTGATGTGAGATTTTGCTTTGGGGCTCACTTTGGGAAGAGTTGTGTGATTTGGCCAGATGAAACTCTGGGCAGCCATTGAGCACCCCCACCCCCACCCCAGCTTTGAAAACCCAGATGTTGGTGCTTCTCTCTCCTAACACTGTATGGAAGTGATGGACAGACTACTGGAAGCCCTGTCTGTTGGTCTGCTGAACTGTGTTATTTTCTCTATCTGTATTTTTGTCTGCTTGTCACTTCTGTTTGTATTCTCTCAAGTTCAGGCTGCTGACTTTTTCCCCTGAACTAGGTAAATTATATATGTTTGATTAAATTAAGATTTTTAACCCTTTTTGAGTTGCTTTCCTTTAGAGAAGCAGATCTAAGAACCTGTGGTAGCAGCCATCCTGGGTATGCTAGGGTACTTGGTGCTACATAAGTGTGTCAAGTGTCTAAAGTCGGATTTGAACTCAGGTCCTCCTGACTCCAGGGCCAGTGCTATATTCACTGCATGCTGTCTATATTTTTATATCTACTTATTTTCTCTCTCATTAGAATATAAGTTTATTGAGAGTAGGGAACATTTTATTCCCTGAACTTGTATCCCCAGCACCTAGGGGCAGCTAGATAGCGCAGTGGATAAAGCACTGGTCCTGGGAATCAGGAAAAAATTTAATTTAATTTAATTAAAAAATTAAAATCTGACCTCAGACACTAACTGGCTGTGTAACCCTGGTCAAGTCATTTAACTTCTATTTGTTTCAGTTTTCTCATTTACAAAATGCTGTTATTAGAAAAGCACCTCCCTTCCAGGGTTTTGGTGAGGATCAAATATGGTTATAATTGTAAAGCACTTAGCATAGTGCCTGGCACAGAGTGAGAGCTATATACAGGGGGTCCCTAAAGCCTGGACACATAGGAAATCTTATCAATTAATTTAATTAATCTCATTAATATGAAAAATAGTCTCCAAAGGCTAATGAAAGCTTGTATTCCATATGAAATTGTCACGTCTAAAATTTATCTTAATTAAATAAAATATGCATGGTTAACAAAAATTTCATTAATTAATTATATTACATATTAGCAATTATTATTAGACACCTACTGGGTGTATAATAAATACTTGTTGATGGCTTTCAGCCTGGGGCGTGCTGCTGACTTTGGTTGGGTTGTCTGATTGGGATAGTGGCTCATAACCTCTGCTATGTACAAATAGACCGTGCGCTTGCCCTTGTGAAAGGGTTCCTAGCCAGCACGCCTTAGTAGGAGAGAGCACTAGACAGCTCTGAAGAGCTGATATCCGAAAGAGAGTAACAGAACACCTTTAGAAATCACAGGACCTTGAAGAAAGGATACCCAGCTGGTTACCTGGTGCAGAACATAAAGTCATCAGAGGGCGTCAGCAGCCCTACAGCATCATTAGTTGAGCTGCCCAGACCCCTTGAACCCTGTCCGTGTCTCCTTATTTATTCTCTCATCCATTGGCAATGGGGTAACCTGTTGGAGAACATTTCCCATGTGTGCCTCAGGGGACCTTTTATTTTCACTTTATTTGCTACAGTGCTTGATGACCTGTTTTGAATTAATGTATCCAATGGTTGGTAAAAGTAAACAAACATTGGTGGTTGTTTGTAAGATACAATTTTATTTGTTGCCCTATGGAAAGTGCCTTGAATCTGAATTAGCTTTTCTGAGAGCTTGTGTGTACTATGGGTTACTGTGTGGCAAGGTTCTACACAAATGATAGCTCTGGATTTTAGATGAACATGTTTGATTATATGAAAAAAAAGAGCCCTTCCCTGCCTATTCTTTTTATTTTTTTTCCTTAAAGCAATCAGGGTTTTTGACTTTCCCAGGGTCACACAGCTATTTAAGTGTCTGAGGTTAGATTTGAAGTCACATCCTCTTGACTCCTGGGCTGGTGGCCTATCCACTACACCACCTAACTTCCCCTTTATCAAATGGTTTTTAACAGAAGTGAATTCTATATTTTATGTAAGGCTTTTTTCTGGCTCTATTAACATAATCTTGTAAGTTTCATGGTTGTATTACTTATTTGGTTAATTATGCCAATTATTTTCCTAATGTTAAAACAATCCTTACATCTCTGGTGATTGGTGATGATAATTTTTTTTTGAAATGTTGCTATAGTCTCTTTGCTAAACTTTTATTTTAAAGTTCTGAATAAAGATTCATTAGTGAATTCCTATTTTCTCTGAGTTATCCCTGGTTTGAGTATCAGGACTACATTTGTATCATAAAAGGTATTTAGCATGGTGCTTTCTTTCTCTATTTTCGAGAATAATGTTGCAGCACAGGGATTAACAGCTCTTTAAATGTTCAACAGAATTCATTTTTAAATGCATCAGAACCAGAGGTGTTTAAATTTGGCAGTTCATCTGTGGCTTCCTGACTCCAGGCCTGGCCCTCTGTGAGCTATGGTGCCCCCTAGCTACTCTGTGCTTACACAGGTTCACTGGGGTAACTGGGGTAGCTTGAGTTTTGAGTGTCTGGTGGTTTCTGTAGGGAAAGCAATTTATATCAGCGACTGTCAACGCTACACAAATGCTCTAAGCAAGAGCCAGAGTGCTTTATCTAGATATCTCATCATGCCTAGTCTTGTATTGACCAAATTCCCAATGATCGTTCAATCAGTAAAAAACATTTTCTTCATCAAAAGGCATTTATTAGTCACTATGATAGGTACTTTTCAGAGCGGGCTTTGTGCCTTCTTGGAGTTTATTATCTAAGCCAGACATACAGATTCAGAGAAAGGACATGATAATACTCACAGAACAAATTCATAAATATATATATATATATATATATACATATGTATATACACACATAGAAAGGATAACCATATTTGTGGAGATATATGGACTTTAAAAAAAAATTTTAGATGGCCCCTTCTTGATCTGACTGGACCAGCCCTTGTTGTCCAACCCTGGGGATACTGTATGAAACAGAGGTTGGCCCTCCTCAGATTAGGTAATGATTCTGTATCTAGTGGCTGTGGCTTATGAGTCAGGACATCCAGATTCAGGGTTGCAATCAGCTTCAGACGAGGTGTAGTTCAATCAAGACAGAGTTAGGAGGGAGTGATTACCTCCCCTTGCCTTTGGATAAGTCCAAGAAGGCTTCCTTCAGTGTGGCAAGAGGAGACATATGGGAAATAGACTACTAGAACACAGGAAAGGCAAGGTGTCTGAGGCAGCCTGGTAACAGTCAGGCTTTGCAGGAACAAAACAGGTCTTTGGATCTGACCGAACCCTACGATGGTGGGAAGCCACAATAAAACTTGGAGACAATCAAAACTACAGGTAAGGTCTCACAAAGCTGTTTGTCCTTCTTCTTTTCCACAGTTCTCCAAGCCCGGTACTTGCCAACCAGCTGTTTCCAACTTCTCTGACCTCCATGCTTTGGGAACCAGAAACTGAATGACTCCAACTAACGAGTCTGTCCTGGAGAAAAGGAAGGTTTCCCCAGAAGAGTGTTAGACAGAAAGTATCTTCAAAGACTTCTGGCAATAGGCAGTAATTAGCATCAGTGAGACTAGTAATATTCAGGGGAGATAGAGTGCGGGTGTGTCTGTGTCTGGTTTTTGAGGGGTGGAGTGAAGATGTAGAACTACCTGTTCCTGTTGCCCTCTCAAAATATCTCCCTCTTTGGGAAAGTAAGAGGAGGCTAAGAGTTATGATCCTCTGGCTCAGGGCTCTCAAAAGCTCAATTTCCTGTAAATTGGGGGAAGATGTCTCTGATAAGATGCCTTTCAGGAGAGGGGTAGAGAGCGACAGGTTCAGAATATTGCATGTGCTGTCAGATAAGGTCATCACTGTCACTTGCCTTTGCTCATTATTTTTCTTTGCTACAAGAAAGGGTTCATGATGGGAAGAGGTTAGGAAATGACTGTGATATAAACATGAAAGGCATCAATTTTTTTTAAAAGTTCGATTTTTTGTTTGCTTGTTTTGAGAAAAGATGGCTCTGAAAAGCAGGAGACAAAGGGGAATGGAAAGGGAACACTTAGCCTAGGTGGCTACCTGGGTCCGGGGCGCTGCTGGCTGAGTGGGAGACCTCTTTGAGAAGGTCCATGTCTTTCCAGTCAGGCAGAAGCAGATGCAGGTTGGAATAGTGGTCCTGACTCAACATTTTATGGCCCCAAAGAGGGTTTCCCTAAGCTGAATCCTGAGGCTAGCCAATAAATGGAATATGTATCTCAAGTTATGCCTAGAGGCTCACCCTGTAGAGGTGAGAAGGGGAAAGAAAAGGGGAAAAGGGGAGAAAGAAGAAAAAAATCATCTGTGGTAATCGTGGCTCACTCTCTAGTGAGGAACAGAAAGTACAAGGCCATCAGAGGAGAGGAGAAATGGGGCTACTCTTTCTGCCTTACGGACATGGTCCTTTTTGTCTTACAGCGTGTGTGTTTACATTACTGCGTATATGTAAGAGGTTCTGAAGAAAGAACACTGGAATTGAGGTCAAATGATCTGGATTCCACCTCTGCTCTGCAGTTTACTATATGTAGGATCTGAAACAAATCATTCCACTTTGGGGGGTTCTAATTTCCTCACATAAGTAAAATGAGGGAGTTGGGCTAGATATGACTTCTTAAGGTCCCTTACACTGTTAAAATCCTATGATTAATCCAAGTTACACTCTTAATCTTGGCTTCCACACCTGTAAAAAAGTGGACTATCTACCTCAAAATGTTATTGTTAGGAAAGAACTTTGTAGACTGTAAAACACATGAGCTAGAGTTTCCACCACCCTAAGGTGTTTCTTGCTTGCTTAGAGCAGGAGTGTTTCAGGTTAAGGTCTCTGGAGCACAGAACATAATGTACCAATCTTTCTCTGGTGTCTTTCTTTGGAGCTGGAGGATCCTCTGGTCTTACCCAATTTCTCTCCTATGTGAAGTTGTTTTAGGGAATGAGATAGCCCTCTCCCTCCCAGCACCCCATCTCCTAACTGCACCCCTCGCCCCTCATGCCACGCAAGGTTCTTCTGAGACATAGCAGATGGGAGTAGCTGCTCGGTCCTTTGCAAGGATCTGGTAATTCCTCACCATTTCAGCGTCCAGGGGAGGAGCAGGCTGTAGTAACAGCCTCATCGACGACTCTTCATAATGTGGTTGAGGGTTAGGGCAGGGCCAACCCCTGCAGAGTAAATTGGGGACTGGGTTGGGCACAAGCTGGAAGCCGTCAGGGTCCAATCGTCCACCTGGTGTCACATATTTGTACCTGTTCGTGGTGAAGAAAGAATGGAGATGTAGGGGGGGGATCCTGTGTAGGGGTACTAATGGAGGGTGGGGAGGGAATGACTTTCCTCCACAAACTAGCTAATGACAGTATGTAAAAATATATTCAAATGCAGTCTCTGCCCTTTACTTCCCTCATCCTGGCAATAATGCATGACAAATAATTAACAAAGGAAATTGATTCATGGATTTAGCTGCCTGGGTGTCAGGGTGCTATGGGTGTCAGTTGTGTATTGTGTTTTTTCCTTATTGATATTAAATTCCACATTCATAAGGGGATTCTCAAATCTAAATTTTGTATGCCTCCCCTCGCCCAATCATAGTGCTCTGCAAATAGGTGCCTAAAAGAATTTTTGTTCAATTTTTGTTGAAATGAATTGTGATATGATTTAGATCTTCAATCCTTATGGTCCACTCTTGGTTATTCCCTAAATTCTAAGCTTTCTTCAAAACCCCATAAAGTCTTATCTGACTTTCTCTCTCCATTCATTTAAATTTTTTTAAAATTGGGAATGTAACAATCACCAACATTTCCATATACAAAAAAGGAGGCTTAGGAACTTAAGACTTGATAAGAAGTAAATATATTCATGTATATATACATACTGTTAACCTGGAAAGTTTGGTTAAAGGAGCCAAACAGTCTAAATGATATACATTTTAGTATTTATTCCCCTAAAGCTAGATGAAGCTAGCATACTTGTACATACAAGTCAGAAGCTAAGTTCTGACTGCCTGAACAAAAGAATGAGAAAGCTTAAATACATTTTAGAACCATCCCAATTCAGGGTGGCTATGTCACACAAATTTATGATCTCCATATGTTTACTATCTATATCATGAGAAAGGAAGTTTCTTGGCTGTAAATAAAAATTGACAAGACAATGGACAAAACAGGGTCTGTTGGAATTTATGATCTCAGGATATCTGTTTTCCTCCCATATGGAGTATGTCCCAAGATAATGGAAATCCCACTTTCAGCCTTATCTGGTCCCTGGAGTTGCTGACACAAGAAAGGCACTTTTTTTTTTTTTGGTTTTTGGAGGGGCAATTGCAGTTAAGTGACTTACCCAAGGTCACATGGCTAGTGTTAAGTGTCTGAGGCCAGATTTGAACTCAGGTCCTCCTAACTCCAGGGCCAGTGCTCTATTCACTGCGCCACCTAGTCATCGCGAGGAAAAGGCATTTTTAAAGCAAAACAAAGAAGTCTGTTTGATTAATTCAGACTTTGAATAAATTTGATATTTAATGATAATCAATACATAATATGAGACCTTAATATATGTATCAGGTATCTCTATGTGTGTGTGGGCATCCAGTGGGCAAATACAAATCCACAAGGGCAAATACCCTTGTGAGTTTCTCTGCCTTCTCCCATCAACCAATTGAGTAAGTAAGTAATGAATATTTATTAAGCATTTAGCAGGCTGACAGCACAAAAGACAAAACCAAAATTAATCCCTTATGCTCAAGGAGTTTATATTCTATCCTTAAAATAACATGTATTTATATAAAGTAGAAACAACATATATATGAAATCAATGCACGGTAATTTTTGTGAAGGAAGAACCACTGGCACCTGGGGGGGTCAAACTAAGCCTTGAGGAGCTTATCTTTGAAGGAAGAGGCTAGAAATCATGGAGCAGCTAAGTGGCATAGTGGATAGAGCTCCAGAGTCAGGAAGACGTGAGTTCAAATCTAGCCTCAGACACTCACTAGATGTGTGACCCTGGGCATGTCACTTGACCTCTGTTTGCCTTAATCCACTGGAGAAGAAAATGACAATACCTTTGCCAAGAAAATCTCACAAACAGTATTGGTATGCTATGATCCACAAGGCCACGAAGAGTTGGATATGACTGAAAGACTGAACAAGAAACTCTGCATATGCAAATATATAGGAACTGAGTGCATATGCAAATACATAAACTGTTGTATGTCTGGAAAAGTAGGCTAAATGGTGAAGGGTTTTAAATGCCTAACAGAATGTGAATTTGATCTCCAAGCTACTGAAGCTCCTTGAGAAGGGGAGTGACATGATCACACAGGCTCTGGGAATATCAATTTGGCAGCCCCATGGAGAATGAAATGGAGAAATGGAGACCAATTATGAGTCTACGCAGGAGCTGATGAGAACCTGAACTAGGGTGGTGGCCAGGTAAGTGAAAAACACAGAAGCGAGGGATGTTGTAGAGGTAGAATCTGTAAGACTTGGTGCCTGATAGGACGAGGAGAGGAGTGAGGGAGAGTGAAAGCATTGAGAATGGCTCTGAGGTTTAGAACCTGGGTGACTGCCAGGTTGGTTGGTACCTTGATGGATATGAACATTAGCAAGAGATAATAAGCTCAGTTTTCCTCCTTTTTGTTGTTCTGCCATGGGGTTTTAGGATAATAGCACACATCCAGGTATTTCAGGAAGGCATTCTTTCCAAGCATGGTGCTAAACTAATAGGGAGCACTCAGTAAATACTTGTTGATTAATCAATTAATTGATTAGCAAACTAGAGAGAATCCCAAGGGCAATTAAAATAGTCAAATATCATCAGAACATGCCAACTGAAGATCAATGGAAGGAATCAAGCATATTTAACTTAGAAAAAAGAATACTTAAGTGGGACACACGGATTTGAGGAACAATATCATGTGGAAAAAGACTAGACTTGTACTCTATTTGCATTTGGACCCCAAGGGCAAAACCAGCAGGAATGTGTGAGGGTTGTAACTAAGCAAGTTTAGGCTTGATGTCAAAAGTCTAATAGAGCTGTCCAAAAGTGTGATGGGATCTTTTAGAAGAGGTAGGTTTTAGTGGGTTCCTCTTCCCTAGCTTCCTTCAGAGCCTGGCTCAGATGGCACAACCTAAGGAAGGCCTTTCCCGATCAGCAGTTTGTTAGTGTTTTCCTCCATTGGCTCCACACTGCTTTGCATTTATTCTATACACATTTTGTATGAGAAACAGCTGCTACTCACACATATAGGCTGAGACCTGGACCAAGTCACTTAATTTCTCAGTGCCCCATGTCACTCTCCAGGGCTATAATTTGCAGAATATTTTCCAATCTGCATTGGCAGAAGGGGTTTCTTAGAACAATGAAACCACAGGTCTAGTTTAAAATGAAGTTTGTGGAAGAGGGATCCCAGCTCTTTGAATCCCAGAACTTCCTCTTACTGTGTCCTTGGACAAATAATTTTAATCTTCTGGTCCTGAGTTCCTAATTTGTAAAGTGAGGGAGGAAAAACTCTAGGGTCTCTTCCATCACTAAATCTATGATTCTATTATTCTGCTTGGCCTTAGAGGTCGGAACTAAGAATAGTAGTTGAAAATCACAGTGGTAAATTTAGGCTCAGGATTAAGAAAATTCTTCCTATCAATAGAGCAATCCAGCAGCAAAATGGGCTTGGGAGCCAGAGGGTGACCCCTCATTGAAGGTCTTCAGACAAAATCTGGATGACCGCGATCTCTGAGATTCCTTCCACTTCTAAATCTATACATTAAAAAAAAGTTCTAAATCTAGGAACCACTGCCTATGTTATAGAAGGGATCTTTATTCAGGTATAGATGAGACTAGAATATCTCTGAAGTTCATTCTAATCTGTTACAGATCCATGGTGAGAAATAACCAGAGATGGTGGGAGACGGAGTCCCAGGAAGGAGAAAGTGGAAATCCTGAAAATCCACAATCTCCAAAAAATCATTTTAGTCACTTATTTCAATCCTTTACCAAAGGTACTCATAGGAGCAATATAACTTGCTCTGACATGTTTTTCTCTCTGCTTCTGTAGAGAGATGGTCCAAAAGGCGGGCAGCAGCAGGAGGGAGGAGAGAGAAGGCAAAGGCCTCAATCGTGATTATTTACTGGATCATTAGACCTTAGATTCAAGAGTTAAGCTGTATTTACATGACTGCCTACTGTTCTTCTAGCATAGGATCTTGCCTAGACTATTCAAGTCACAATAGAGGATGGGGCTTAGCTCCAAATACCCACAGTGGGTAGAAGTGAGATGGGGCAAGAGAACCCAACAAAGTGGCTCCAATAACACAAAGGCCTTGCTATGTGCTAGGCACATTCCTGTCTAGTTCATAAGCAATCACCCTACCTTTGGTTACCATCCTTCAAGTATATATACTTAAGCTACAGCTTAAGTCTTATCTCCTTCAAGAAACTTAACCTGAGATAAACAGGCACTGGGGTACAGAGATCCATCTTGCCCTACCAGAAAGTCGGAGGGAGGATGGGGGAAGGATATAGGAGAGAGCAGATTGGGGGAGGGGATATACAGTGGGATCGCTGTTTTTGGGGTGGTGGGTAAAGATGGGGAGAAAATTTGTAACTCAAAATTTTGTGGAAATGAATGATGTAAACTAAAAATAAACAAAATTTAATTAAAAAAAAAGAAACTTAAGATGACTACCCAGTTCATAGTGTTCTCTCCTTCCTCTGGACTTAAGTCTGTATTCATTTGGCACTTCTATATCATCACACCAGATAGTCTCCCTATTCTATTTTATATGCTTCTGGAGAGGCATATCCCACACCACCTATCACAATGCTCAGTACTATATTCGGTAACATTTAGATTGTGGGGTTCTTTTGGTTGTTTTCAGAGAGGGACAGGCAGCTAGGGAGGTTATTTTCTTACCTCTTGAAGTTCTTGGGGGGCAAGATGTTACCCTGGGCATCCAGTGGGGGTACCCTTGCCTCACTTCTTGATTTGAGTATTCCTGATTCCATTATCTCCTTCTTGGTCTGAGTGACTACCTTCTCCTTTCTTACTGGGTCCGTGAAGATAGGACGACTGTCAATGAAGTTTAATAAAGTGTTCTTCCCAAGCCAGGAAGGTGGAGGGACAGAGTACTTGGTTAAAGAACATTTATGGGCCTCACTGCGAGTGAGCCATCGCCAGACATTACTATCATAAGGTTTATCAGGTCTTGTGGGAAAGACTGGGGGTAGACGCCCCACATCTACCCAAGTGTGGTAGCCCCATGTATGCTGAGATGCACCCTTCCAAGGGGAGTGGAGTCGCTGGTGTGTGGTGGACTTTATTTTTGAACAGGGTGGTTGTTTCACAGCAAGCTGATGGTAGGGCTTTGGAGTGAAGCCTCCAAACGTAAAGGGGATGTCTGGGTGGAAGAATTCTCGCTGTACCCATGTTCCTTCAATGAAGGGGTCGTTGCAACAGGTCATCTAGGTAAGAGTTGAGATGAGACCTGGTGACCGATGAGTTGATGGGGAAATCAGCCTCTCCACCCTCTATTTTGTTCAGCTGCAACCAAGGAAAGAATAAGTGTTGCATAAGCCTTAAGCTTCAGTTGCTTCTTTTCATCTCCTCAAAATGACTCCTGATATTTCCCTAGGAAATTGATGTTACCAAACATTTGAACTAGCGCCTGTCCATCATTATTGGGCAGTGCGATGCTATTGTCTACCATAGAGATCAGGCCCCTGCTTTTTCTTACACTCGGAGACACTTCATAGTCTTTCTTTTTTATGTGTCCTTAAAATTTAGATCTGATGCAACCTACTCATTTTATAGATGAGGAAAACTGAGGCTCCTGAAAGTGAGATGACTTGCCCAAGTCACATAAGCTGCTCATTGATTGGTAGCAAGGGGCAGAGCTGGGACTCAAATCTGGCTCCGTTTGTCTCCAAATGCATTACTCTTCACTACACTACCACACCACACCACACCTCAATCGTGATGCCCTTTCCCTCCAATCACCCCTACTTGCTTACTGATGTCCACAAACCCCCCCACTCCTCCAGCTCCAACCACCCCCAGCAAGTCCAGATGTGATTAGATCCCAGGTGAGCTGCCTTCTCTACTAGCTCTGACCCCCACATCTCACATGGCTGAAGCTGGGAAGACTAGGCAGCCAAGTAGATGCCCTACCAGCTTAATTAGTTTGTTCAGGCCCCACAGAAAATAGAACCTTCATTGAGGACTACATGATGAATCAAGAGATACCTAAGGCAGGTACTCTGTAGGGTGCAGCCTTCCTACCTGTAGGCGAGGTTCTGTACTTTGTGATGGTTCATTCTCTCCAGGAGCTATTCCTGATCAGAAGATACATTTAAATAATAAAAAACCCCAACAACCTATCAAAGCTAGTTCTTAGGCCCCCATTGTTTGCCCATATGAGTTGCTATGGTGACACATCATGATGAGCAAACTGTGTATGAAACCATTTGCACTATTTGGGCCTACAACTGCCAGAGGAAACAGTGGGGAATCATCAGAAGACCTTAGAAACCTTGGATTTCACCCACACCAACCTGTTATGTTTGGTAGCACCCGGTGACCACCCTCCCAAGCATGTTGCCTGACTGCATTCTTTGTGGGCTGACATCAAACTTCTTTGTTGAGGAGCCTCCCTCTCCCCCAGAGAAGCCTCCCCAGGAGCCCCACATGAAAATGGATCACTACCTTGGGATGGTCTTATCCTCCATAAGGAACTGTAGGGGGGCTGGAAGAACCAAGAGGGGCATCCCCTTCTAAAGGGCTCAAAGGCACTTTTTCCTGACTTGTAGATCACTTTAAAATTCTTATTTAGGACTTGTTAAAGATTATTTCATTTACTTATACATGCAGCTGCAAATTACAATGTCGGTAAGGAAAGGCTGAGAAAAGGATTTCAGGCTAGCCAACTGCCCTAGATATGAAGAGTGAAGAATTCTTTCTATAGAACCAAGATGCAATGAGTTTAAGATCAAGCTAGAAATTGTGAAGAGAGAAAAGGGATAGCAGAAGGCTGAGAGCCAAGTCCTTATCATAGTGGTCAGTCCTAAACTTTGTTTAGACATGTGATTATTGTTTAGAAGAGTCCCAGTTCTCCCTTCTTTTCTCCTATTCCCAGAGTTTAGAATCATTCCTCCCTCCACCCAGCCCCCTAACCCCCTGCCATACAATGATTCATATCTTCCTTAGAACTCAGAGAATAGTGTCTAGACACCAAATACTTCACAAAACCCAACATCTCCACCCTAGCCTTTATTGAATAGGTAGTTACAATTGTGTGTGCCTAAGGCTCTGGCCTAATATAAAGGATGAAACTTTGGCTTATAGGGTGGGTTGGTTATAAAAGCTGAAGTGCAAACGGAGGGGATTCAGTATAAGTAAGGGTGATCTTATGAACACCTCCCCATCCCACCCATCCTCTGGACAAATTCTCCCTTCTCAGGGCTGCCCAGCAAAATCTGGAATCTTAGAAGAAATAGCCTAGTAGCCTGATATCTCCCCCCATTCAGCTTTGGGGAACTGATCCCATTGTAATGAGAATCTGCAGCAGTCTTGTGATTCTCCTTTGTTCCACTAAGAACCCCCCCAGTCCTCAACAGGAAAGTTGTTGTAGGAGTCCAGTACAGGGAAAACAGATCTCCTATTCTGAATGTGTGGTGGATGAAGAAACCTTGAGAAGTTCATTCCTGACCCAGAAAAACCCTCGAGCCATAAACTTCACATGAAGCCAACCAAAAACCCACATCACCCTCCCCACCCAGTGGCAACCCCCCATGATACTGATCTAAGGAAATAACCTTATGTTAATAATTAGAGGATAATTTGGAGAATATACACTATTTACAATGACCACCTGGCCCCAAAGGGCCACTGAGAGTAGGGAAAGATGAAGAAAGAAGCTTGTAGGCTAGGAGTGCCTCCTCTGGTTTTGAGCCTTTGTGCTGCTATTCCCACCCACCAGTGCCTGATGAGGAGGTCAGGCTGGTGATGGAGGTAAAGAGGAAGATCTTCCTGGGGGCAGCTCCAGGATAGGTAATGACCAGCCACCAGGAGACCAGCTTGTAGTCAGCCAGATAAGGAGACAACCAGAACATGACTGGCTACCTTGACCTAATTGGAAGAAACAGAGCTAAGAGAAGCAGACAGGTTCACCTGCTATTGGCAGACCTGCTGCCTTCACAATGAGAGTGTGTAGTGGTCTAACCGTTAGACCACCCAGCTACTTGTCAAACCTGAACTAGTGGACTAGCGGGGAATGCTGGGCTCTACCGTAACTCGGGGATAAACTGAGACCAACTAATATTGTCGGGGCCCAAGGGATCCTCCTCTAAGCCAGGAAAACTGATGTCCAACAGGATCTTGCTGAGGCTGTCATTCATAGTATCAAGAACAAGGCCTTCAGTCAGTGAACGGTTGGCAGAAAGGCTAGAGACATGCATCTCAGGGGAGCCAGTCTTGGGGGCTTCAGGATCTGAGCTGGGAGAACTGCTGAAAGGGTCGGAGACCAGGTCAAGTGACTCTGGATTCAGAAGCTCCTGGGGTGACTCAAAGAGAGGAACATTCTTGAGTGGGGTAGTGCTGAGATCCAGCAGCCCCATAGAATCTGGCAGCAGGGTGAAAGATCCTTGGGGAGTATGCACTGGACTGAAATCAAGCCCTGTCTCCTTGTTTGGGGGTGTTAGTCTCCATGGGTCTGGAGTCATAGGGAGAACAGCTTTGCTGGGGGTGGAGGAAATGGGCAGCTTGCATAACATATCCTTGACTGGTGTTTTAAAGGGACCTCCTTCATCCTGAGAGTGGTTGAGTTGGGAGGTGGGCTCTGATGCCTCTGGAAGGAAGGGGAGATCTATGCTTTGTCTGGAGGGTCCAGGGATCTCTGGGAACAATAGTTCTGGCTCTTCCAAGCAAGGTGGGATAAGGTGCTGTTTCCTTCTGGATCGGCTCATCTCCCTCCTTTCCCTCCGCTTAATCACAAGCATGTCAGAGACACCCCGTGGTGGAGACTTGAGCCCTGTGAAGGTCTTCTTGGCTCTGGAGGCAGAGAGAGGGGAAGGATCCTGCCAAGGGTGTGGTACTTCCTCCTTGACCACAGGAAAGGGTGAGGACCACTCTTCCAGTTGTGGGCTCTCCACTTTGATGGGTCTTGTGAACTGGGATAGTTCTTCCATGGGCTGGAGATTTTCTTCTTTGACAGACTGAGCCCGAAACAAAGGAGATAGCCCTTCCCCAGGTAGGGCTGGTTCTTCTTTCAATGATCCAGAAGTGGGAAAGGGAGACAGTCCCTCATCAGCTAGCAGCACCTGAAAGCAGAACACAAAAATAGTGGGAGGGATGTCTTGTGATCGATCATATTCTATTCTCCACCTTTTAGTAGAGCTTAATTACCCTAGCCTGTCATTAAAAAGCTCCCGGGAAGGTGACTCCCCTGACTATGGCTCCCTATCTCAGATCTAACAAAGCTGTTTGATTAGGAAGTTGGTTCTCCTTGCCTAAATTAAAGTACTCCTCCTACAATTTAGCCCCTCCAAGATTCCTCACCCCACCAGGGAATAACCCACTCTTATGTCTAGGAAATCACTCTGAAAATTTTTTTCCAGATGAAAAGAATCTATAGCATCATAGAACATCAGACTTAGAAACTAGACCTTAGAGACACAGTCCAATTCCCTTATTTGTTATTTATTATTGATTGGCTACCCTAGCTTTGCTATTTACTTCCCTGTGATTTGGAGCAAGTCACTTTGGCTCTCCGGGCATCAGCTGTCCTCATCTATAAAGCAGATATAATAACACACATAGTATTATTATATCTAAGGTAGTATCTGCTTCAAAAGATTATTTTGAAGATCAAATGACACAGCATACAGCACACTGTAAATTTTAAAGTATTATATAAATATCAGCTATCCTGTCAGTTGCAGACTGTAGACCTTCAGGTCACTCCCCTTCCTTCTTCAATGAATACTGTCACTGGCCCACAATCCTTATATCCTTCCCATCTCCTGCCCTCCATACTAAGGGACTTCAACACACAGATACTCCCTCAAACACTAACTTTCCACTCATTTCCCATGGCCCACTCCACCTCAGCCACACACTGCCACCCTGCCAGGTTCCCAGCCTCCGACCTAGACGTCACCCTCTAGTCCACATCATTTCTCATACCTCCCCACCTCCTCCATATCTAACCCCTTGCCAAGGCCTAGCCCTTTCTCCTCCATCTCTCCCATATTCCCCCTTATTTCCTCGGATATTGCCACCACCCTGGCACAGGGCCTCATGTTCTCTTGCCTGGACTATTGCAAACAGCATGCCACAAGTCTCTCCCCACTCCAGTACATTTTCCTTTCAGTTGCCAAAGAGATTATCCTAAGGTACAAGTCCAACCATGTCACCCTCCCCCCATCCCTGTCTACTCAATAAATTATAGTGGCTATCACCTCCAGGATCAAATATAAAACTATATAAATAATAAAAAAATATCAAACATTTGTTTGATGTTCAGAGCCCTTCATAATCTGGCCCTCTCCCCCACCTTTCCAGACTTCTTACACCTTAAACCTCCCCTATGTACTCTTTGATCAGGTGACACTGGGCTCCTAGTCATTCCTCAAACAAGATACGCCATCTCTTGACTCTGGGCATTTTCATTGTCTGACCTCCATACCTGGAATGCTCTCCTTCCTCATCTTCACCTGCCTCAAGGCTTTCTTAAGAAATGCCAACGAAAATCCTACCATTTACAGGAAGCCTTTCCCAACCCTTCTGAACTCTAGCACCTTCCCTCTGTTGATTACACCTCATTTATCCTGTGTATAGTTTGTTTGCCTGGTGTCTCCCTGATTAGGTTATGAACTCAAAGGCAGGGACCATCTTTGCCTCTTTTTGTATCCTCAGCATAGTGCCTGGCATATACCAGGTACTTAATAAATGCTTCCTGGCTGACTTTGGATTCAGAACTAGAGCCTCGTGCAAGGCCTTGCACAAAAATAATGCTCACTACATTTTCACTCTTTAGTCTTTCATAATTTGACTTCTGCTCCTACAACCCATCTGAAAGTGCCCCTTCAAAGGATTCCCATGGCTGCTTCTTTTTTTTTTTTTTGGCCTTTTGGAGGGCAGTTGGAGTTAAGTAACTTGCCCAAGGTTACATGGCCAGTTTTGTGTGTGTGTGTGTGTGTGTGTGTGTGTGTGTGTGTTAAGTGTCTGAGGCCAGAACCGAACTCGGGTCCTCCTGACTCTGGGGCCTTTTTTCTGTAACCAGTTCTATCAATGCCTTTTACTTTTTTACATGTCACATTTCACTCTTCCCTACTGAACAGTTAGAACCAACTGGCAAAATGACTGCAAATAGTGTTCCCTCCGTTCCTACCATCATCTGGTCTCTGGACTGAGGCTGTCTAATAAAATCAGTCTAATTTGCTGCTCGAGGCCCTTTTCTCAGTCATCATCCTCCTTGAGCTCTAGGCAGTCCTAGAAGCCCTCTCCTGTCTGGTCTTGTGTCACTGGTCTCTTCTCCTGTTCCTCTGGCTGATCAAGATTTCTCCTTTGTTGGTTTTTTATCTTCCTCTCCCAACCAAATGCAGGGTTCTCTAAGATTCTTTCATCACACTCATTGTGACTTTTTAAATTCTCTCTTGGTAATCCCTTAACTAAATACTTCTGTGTAGATGACTGACTGCCAAATCTTTTATCGGTGAGCCTAATTCTATTCTCAGATTCTAAACCAACATTTCTAATCCCTTTTGGAATTCTCCACCTGGATATCTCAATCCAGAGTCAACCGAATATATCCCAAACTAAACCCGTATTTCCCTAAAAACTCTTATTTCTAGCAA
>NW_027185868.1:0-11880 GCF_028583685.1 Petaurus breviceps papuanus
CCCTAAGCAATTGGGGTTAAGTAACTTGCTCAAGTTTACACGGCCAGTTATTTTTGGGTGTGGTGCTGAGTATCTGAGCTTGGATTTGATCCAGGTCATCCCGACACTGGAGCCGGTGCTGTTACTCGCTGAGCCACCTGGATGCCCCTAAGCAATTGGGGTTAAGTAACTTGCTCAAGTTTACACGGCCAGGTGTTTCTGGGTGTGTGCTAAGTGTCTGAGCCCAGTATTCGATCTCCAGGTCATTCCAACACTGGAGCCGGTGCTCTTACTCTCTGTGCTACCTGGCTGCCCCTTAACAGGTTCACTCTTGATATGGGCAGTCAGGCAGACACCTTTGGAGGGGTTAATAATAAGTTTTATTTTAGTCTAGCCTTCTTTAAGGGTTGCTGACAATGGGAGCACTAACTGCTACAGAATTCCCTAACAACCCTTCTTGCAGGACCTGGAAAGAAGGAAGGGCAACTACCCCTGTATCTTGATGGGGTCAATTGAGAGAGGCACAGCTTGTGCACTCCCTAAATCCCTTGAGGCCTTGATGGGGGCTGGTCAAGGCACACACAGATTCTTCCCTGTGGGTTCCCCCTATTCACTGACCAGTGACCACTTGCTTTGTAGGGCAACAGACAAAGAAAGCGTCTTGCCAACATTAAGCTCACAAGTTAACTTTAGCAATATTGTCATTCTACTCAATTTTAGTAAATATCAATTATGTGACCTCGGAATCTCATGGCCCCAGCCTTAGTAGGACTGCCTATCACTATGATTCTAGAAACTACTATCTAGAATCCTTGGGGCTATTCTGGGAGTTATTATCTAACAACTGGAAACTAGACATTGTCATTGTCATGTATCATGAGAAATTGAACTCTAAAAGAATAATAAAATTCTCCTCACATATAGGGAGACAGCATGCTAAAAAGTATATACAAATAAGATTTATACAGTATAAATTGGGGGGGTAGTCCCAGAGGGAAGGATTGAAGCTAGCCATTGTTCAAAGTGTGATGTGAGCATGTACACTTTAGAAATAGCCAAATACCATAAATCTGAGTTTGATCTATTGTTTTGATGATTGTCTAGACTTAAGAAAATGACAAAGAAAATGTTAATAATGCAGATTGAATTTAAATTGTCATATATATATATATATATATATATATATATATTTGTAATTAGGGCTATGTGCCTCCTGCGTGATCTGTGTCTAGCATTTCTGGAAAACATGACAATGAAAAAAAATTCAAGACTCCTTAACAGTCCTTCATACTTGCCTGGAGTCACATAGCTAGTAAGTGTCTGAGGATGGATTTGAACTCAGGTTTCTTGACTCCAGGGCCAGTGCTCTATCCATGACATTGCCTCTCTGTTCCCAGAGTTGGTTTTTAAACATTTACCAGCATATTTATAGAGGGCACTAAGATGAAAGAAGATTGGGAAAAGCTTCTTGTGGAAGGAAGACTTGAAGGGATGCGAAATGCAAGCAAGGAGGACATGGAGTAAAAAGGCATGGAGCCAGGAGATGGGAGTATGGGGTGTGAGGAATAGCAAGGAGACCAGTTGAGAACTTTCCCTTCACATCAAGCATAAAAACAACCTCTTTGTACCTTCTACCCAATGCTTCTTTGAGCATACCTTCTGGGTCTAACAGTTATGAGAGAATGCTTTTTTCCTTCAGTGTATCTTTAAAGGGGAAAACAGAGAAAGGTGCCTTCTGCAACAAGCCTCAGCAAACTTAGCTAGCCACTTGCTTATAAGTAGGAATTTGCATCTGCCTTTTGTTACATTTGGCTAAGGAAAATGTGGCTGGGCTTAAGCAAGTCCTTATTTCATGACCTGTGACTAACATAGGCTTTAGGGATGTTATTCTTATATTCCTGTGTTATTCCCTTCCCCTCTACTTTCCTGTAGGGTAAGATACCCAATTTAGTGTGTATGTTATTCCCTCCTTAAGCCAAATTTAATGAGAGTAATGTTGACCCATTCCCTTTTGCCTTCCTGTTCTTCCCTTCCATTGTAACAGTTTTCCCTTGCCTCTTTTATATGAGATAATTTACCCTATTCTGTCTCTCCCCATCTCCTCTCATTATGTTCCTCTCTCATCTCTAATTTTATTTTTTAAATATCATCTCTTATGGATGGCTAGGTGGCACAGTGAATAAAGCACCGGCCCTGGAGTCAGGAGGACCTGAGTTAAAATCTGACCTCAGATACTTAACACACACACACACACACACACACACACACACACACTAGCTGTGTGACCTTGCACAATTCACTTAACCCCAATTGCCCCACCTTGCCCCCTCCAAAAAGCAAAAATAAAAATAAATATCATACCTTCCTATTCAATTGATCCTGTGCCCTCTGTCTACACACACTCACATATGTATTCATACACACATATACCCTCCTATATAGACATATATATGTATGTATACATATATATTCATTTATATTCTCTTCAACTATCCTCATACTGAGAAAAGTTTCCTAAGTTACAATTATCATTTTTCTATGTGGGAATGTAAATAGTTCAACTATAATAAGTTCCTTATGATTTCTTTTCCCTCTTTACCTTCTCATGCTTTTCTTGCTTCTTGTATTTGAATGTCAAATTTTCTATTCAACTCTGTTTTTTTTCAGCAAGAATGCTTGAAAGTCCTCTATTTCAATGAATGACCATATCTTCCCCTGAAGAATTATACTCAATTTTGCTGGGTAGGTGATTCTTGGTTTTAATCCTAGCTCTTTTGACCTCTGGAATATCATATTCCAAGCCCTTTGATCCCTTAATGTAGAAGCTGCTAGATCTTATGTTATCCTGATTGTATTTCCACAATGTTCAAATTGTTTTTTCTTGGCTGCTTGTAATGTTTTCTCCTTGATCTTGGAACTCCAGAACCAGGCCATAATATTCCTAGGAGTTTTCTTTTTGAGATCTTTTTCAAGATGTGATTAGTGAATTCTTTCAATTTCTATTTTGCCCTCTGGTTCTAAAATGTCAGGGCAATTTTCCTTGAGAATTTCTTGAAGGATGATTTCTAGGTTCTTTTTTTGATCATAGCTTTCAGGTAGTCCAATAATTTTTAAATTATCTCTCCTGGATGTATTTTCCAGGTCAGTGGTTTTTCCCATGAGAAATTTCACATTGCCTTCTATTTTTTCATTTCTTTGGATCTGTTTGATAGTATCTTGATTTCTCATGAAGTCATTAGCTTCCATTTGCTCCAATCTAGTTCTGAAGGAATTATTATCTTCAGTGAGCTTTTGAAATTCTTTTTTCATCTGACAAATTTGTCTTTTTAAGGCATTCTTCTCCTCATTGGCTTTTTGGGCCTCTTTTGCCATTTGAGTTAGTCTATTTTTTAAGGTGTTATTTTCCTTAGTCAGGTTGTTGACTCTCTTTTCATGATTTTCTTCCATCATTCTCATTTCTCTTCCCAATTTTTCCTCCACTTCTCTTATTTGGTTTTCAAAATCCTTCTTGAGCTCCTCCATGGCCTGTAACTGGATCATATTTTCCTTGGAAGCTTTTGGTGCAGGAGTTCTGACTTTGCTGTCTTCCTCCTGTTCCATGCTTTGACCCTTTTTGTCCCCAAAATAGAAGTGTATAAAGTCAGATTTCTGTGCTTGCTTTGCTTCCTCTGCTTGCTCATGTTGCCACTCAATTACTTGACTTTTGAGCTTTTTGCCACAGTAGAACTCTGCTTCCAGAGAGGAGAGCTTTGTCCTAAATGGCTGGGGTTTTTAACAGCTGCTGGAGGTATTAGTTGGGTGCTCTCTCTGAAGCCTCCCCAAGCTTTGGCACCTGGTCACACAGCCCAGGACCTCCACCCCAGACAGCAATCCAGATCCAAGCAGGTTAAAGCAAGAGCTATTACCCTCAGACTGGTTGCTTGGTCCCCCTACAATCTGCAGGCCAGGAGCTCTGAAGCAGCCACATGGTGGTGCCTGCATAGCCGCAGAGCCTCCACTGCTTCTCAGCTTCTCACTCTGGGGGGCAGAGGCTGGACATGCTCCTCCATCTCCCCCAGTTCCAACAGAGTTCTACACTGACCTTTTACTTTGTCTTTGGCATTTATGGGTTGATAATTCTGGAAACCGCCACAGTTGTTAGTGATCCACTCTCCTGAGGTCTGCTCAAGATGCTGCTGGTTAGGGCCTCCCTGAGGCTAAAACTGTGGGCTCGTGTGGGGCTGGGCTTGGCTCTGAGTGATGGACCCTTCCTGCTGGTCTGTTGGGCTGCCTTCAGTGGGAGATTTGTTTCTCTCTGTTACTTTGTGGGTTCTGTAGCTCTAAAGTTTGCTTAGAGTCATATTTTATTTTGCTTTTTGGAGGGCAATTGGGGTTAAGTAACTTGCCCAAGGTCACATGACTAGTTTTTGTGTTAAGTGTCTGAGGTCAGATTCGAACTCAGGTCCTCTTGACTCCAGGACCAGTGCTCTATTCACTGAGCCACCTAGCTGCCCCTTAGAGTCATATTTTATAGGTATTTGAGGTGGTTAGGTGAGAGCTCATGGAGTTTTCCTGCTTCTACTCCACCATCTTGGCTCCTCCCCCATAGTAGCTCTTTTTGTGGTGGAAAGAATTAGAATTGAGGGGATTCCCATCAGTTGGGGAATGGCTGAACAAGTTGTGGTATATGATTATGATGGAATACTATTGTACCAAAAGAACTGACAAGCAGGTTACTCTAAAAAAAAAAAGGGACCTGGAAAGACAAATAAACTGATGCAAAGTGAAATGAGCAGAACCAGGAGAACATTTTACATAGTAATAGCAATATTGTATAGTGAGCAACTGTGAATGATTTTGCTGTTCTCAGAAATACAATGATCCAAGACAATTCCAAAAGACTTATGATGAAAAAATGCTATCCATTTCCAGAGAAAGAACTGATGGAGTCAATGCAGATAGTGACATAATTTTTTTTAAAGCTTTCTTTCTTTCAGAAAAATTTTTAGGGGTGGCTAGGTGGCACAGTGAATAGAGCACTGACCCTGGAGACAGGAGGGCCTGAGTTCAAATCCAGCCTTAGACACTTGAGACACTTACTAGCCGTGAGACTTTGGGCAAGTCACTTAACCCCAATTGCCCTCCAAAAAAAAAAAGGAAAAAAAATTTTGGGTCTCTGTTTTCTTTTACAACATGACTAATGTGGAAATATGTTTTACTTGGTTGCATATGTACAATCTATATCAAATTACTGCCTTTCAATGAGGGGGGAGGAAAGAAATGATGGGAGAGAATTTAGAACTCAACATTTTAAAAAATAAATTGTAAAAATTGTTTTTACATGTCATTGAGAAAAAGTAAAATATTAAATAAAAATAATTCCCTTTCTAATACCTATGAACAACCACTTAACCAGGTTTTTTTGTGATTTGGCCTCTAGTAAGTACTTGGGATCAAAGGGCCATAGATCTGGAGCCAGAAGGGACTTCAGAGGCCATCTATTCTAAGGGACTTGCTGAAGATCACAAATTTAGCTAGTGTCAGAGACAGGATTTAAGCCAGGTGAACTTTCCACTATTGCTGCAATGCCTGCTACCTCAGAAGATTCCTACTTCAATCTCGTTTTTTCTCCTTTCTCATATGAATGGCTGGAGAAATCAATGGAGCTGGAAGGGTGATTAAAGTTTTTCTCTTTCTGAACTGTTGTAAACCTTCTCTTCCTATCAGTTCTACTTGATAACTGGGGTTCAGTCAGTTTTTTGTATGTGTCCATCTGGGGGTGCTGACTCAATTAATTACAATCAGCAAGTAGGATTATTGGATCACAGATTTGGATCTAGAAGTTATCTTAGAGGTCATTGAGAATGAACCCTAGAGAAATTAATATGCTCAAGGTTCCATAGGCAGCAGAGTTCAAATTGAATCAAGGCCCTTGGACCCTTAATTCAAAGTTATTTCTACTGTACCAAGGATTTATTGAATAACTAATCTACCCCCAGCTTTCTGCTAGTTGTTGTGGGAGGGGTAAAAAGAAGAAAAGGATCCCTGGAGCAGCTTCAAGTCTGGTTGGAAGGGCAGAACAAACAAGAAAATACGACACTGGAGAATCCAGTGTGCGATTGTGTCGGAGACTATCAAATGTCAAAGGAGTTCAGAGGAAGGAAAGATCAGAGTGAGCTAGGCAAATAGGGAAAAGCTTAATGGCAAGGGTGGGACTTAAATAAAATGTTCTATTGAAATGATACTCTGGTAATTCCTCAGGAGTGTGTAGGTAACTGTTCACACATGTGTAAGACAGACTTTGTAATTTAGTCTATCCCTATATGATCCCAAATATCTGGATATGGATTGGAACTCAGACAGAAATCAGAATGTTTGGTTTAGATGACTTCAAATAGCTGTTCCATGAATAAGATAGTTCATCTTTCAGCTCCTAGAAAGCTTTACCTCTTCTACTCCCACTTCTGGTCTCCCTGACTTCCACTAAAATCTCCCTGTTTACAGGAAGCCTTCCCTAAACCTTCTAAATTCCAGTGCTTTTTTCTTTTTGGAGGGGGGAAAGCATGGCAATTGGGGTTAAGTGACTTGCCCAAGGTCACACAGCTAGTAAGTGTTAAGTGTCTGAGGCCGAATTTGAACGCAGGTCCTCCTGACTCCAGGGCCAGTGCTCTATTCACTATGCCACCTAGCTGCCCCAATTCCAGTTCTTTCTGTCTTTTAATAATTTCCTGTTTATCCTGTGTATATTTTACTTTATATATATTTGTTTGCATTTTGTCTCTCCCATCAGAGTGTAAGCTTCTTGAGGAAAGGAACTGTCTTTTGTGTCTTTTTTGTATCCCTAGGGCTTAGCACAGTGTCCTGAATATAGTAGGTGTTTCATAAATGTTTAGTAATTGATTGTAGAAATATTTTTATTATATCTTTATGGTCCTTGCTGCTGCTGAGGGTAGAGTATGCTAAATCAGGAAGGATGATGTATCTTCACTGGGTGATAAAGGGCAGGGTACAGGAGACAAAGTCAAAGTCTGGCCCAGGAGCCTGTTAAAAATGACAGGGAAGAGGAAACTTAAGAAAAAAACCCTAAGTCAAAGTTATTTGGTGGGAGTCACTAAAAATATAATTAGAAAGGAGGCTATGCTGGTACAAAATAGGCCAACTTTAATTCGCCAAATGGAGTTTAGAAAATAGAAAATTCAAGCATCTGAAATCCATGCTACAGAACAGATAAGCAATAGAATATACTTCATCACTTATTGCAGATTGCTCCCTCTATCATTCCCACTCTCACCAATTCTCACTCTCTCCCTTTCTACTGGCTGCTTCCCTGCTATCTATAAATATAGCCATGATTTCCCTCTTGGGAAGATTTGGGTTAGAATCTGATCTCTGACATAGTTTCTGTTTGGTGCTAGACAAGTCACTTAACCTAGCTAAGTGCCTTAGGGGAATTTACTAAAGCTATAGATGGTGGAACCTTGTGGTCTACTTTGGTAGAGAGAATTCCCTGGCATATATTCTGCAATTTAAAAGTCTTAGAAAGTTACCCAGGACACCAAGAAATCAAATGACTTGTCTAGGGTCATCAGAGATAGTATGTGTCAGAAGTGGGACTTGAACCCAGAGTTTCCTGACTCCAAAAACTGTTTCTTTAGTCATTAAATCAAGCTGACTCTCTTAGCTATTCTTCATATACAGAGTTATACAAGAAGGATTTTGCAGATAATTTTCTATAGCACACTATATTTTGACACAGTTGCATGAAAAGTATGGAGAAAGTAAGTTCCTATTGTACATATATTTTTGTTGATTACAAAATCATATAAACTTAATAGAATACTAAACCTTAAAGACTCTCCTTTGAGCATATTCAATATATGTGCATACACATACATACATATGTATTTATATGCTTATGTGTACATATGTATATAACTAAAAATATCTGTAAGGAAATTTAGTACTTATGGCTAGGCCATGACAATATATAATGTAAATGACAATACTACTGAAATTAATTTATAGATATAGTGCTATAACTGACCAAAATACCAAAGGGATACTGTGTAGGATTGGAAAAAATATGACAAAATTCATTCAGAGGAACAAAAGACCCAGAATATCAAGAGAAATGATATAAAAAAGGGAGGAATAAAAAATGAATAACATTTCCAGATTTCGAACTGTACTATAGAGCAATAATCATCAAAACTCTTTACTACTATTTAAAAAATAGAAAAGTAGATCAATGAAATAGATTAGACAAGAAAGAATGAGAAATCATGTAACTGAATAAACCTAGTATTTGATAATTCCTCAAATATAAATTACCTATGAAAGTTTGATAAGAATTACTAGGCAGATGGAAAGTAGTCTGGCAGAAATTAGAATTAGACAAATATCTTGCACCACATACCAGAAAAAAATTGAAATGGGTATGTGACCTGAATATTAATGAGCATTAAAGAAAAAAATGAAATATTTCTTATATCTATAGAAAGGAGGTGAATCCTTAACCAAACAGGAAATAGCAGTGATTATTTGGGACACATGTCATGTAATGAAAAATTGTTTTAAATAGAACTTCCCTTTCTATTATTGGCTCCTGGATTTTGTTGCTGATGTATAGAAATGCTATTTATTTTTGTGGCTTTTAAAAAGAAAAACCCTTCACTAGATCCTATCATTCCTTCAAGCTATCATCTTATATCTCTTCTCCCTTTCTCAAACTCCTAGAAAACCTGTCTACACCCATTACTTCCCATTCTTCTTTCATTCACTCTTCAATCCTGCAGAATCTAGCTTCTAACCTCATCCACTCTCTAAAACAGCTTTCTCTGAAGTTACCAATGATCTCTTAATGATCATATCTGATGGTGTTTTCCTCACTTTTTATCCTTCTGGATGTCTAGGCAGCATTGGACACTTCTGACCACCCTTTCCTCCTGGAAGGGAAGCTTACTCTCTTTTCTGGATTGCTGTGAGACTGCTCTCTCTTGGTGCTCCTTCTACCTGTCTGGCCACTGTTTTTTAGTTTTCTTTGTTAGCTCATCATCTATATCATATCCTTTAATTCTGGGAGGAATCCTAAGGCTTTTTAGTGGTCCCTCCTCTTGGTACACGAGGTCACTTGTTGAGATTCCATTGGATTTAATTATCATCTCTATGCAGATAACTAACAGATCTATGTATCTAGCCCCAATCTTTTCTCTGAGCTTCGATCCTACATTACCAATTTACTGTACATCTCAAGTGCAACATATCCAAAACAGAGTTCATCATTATTCCTTAGCATATCTGACCACTCTTCTTCTAAATGAACTCCAGTGACTTCCTATTGTCTCTAGGATCAAATATAAACTTCGTTTAGCTTTTAAAGCCTGTCACAATTTAAGCCTGGGTCCAACCCATATTTCCAGGTTTAATACTCTCTCCACTGCACTTTGTAATCTAGTCAGATTGGCTCTTTCTCTGATCCTCAAACACTGAACTCCATTTTCTCTTTGCACTGACTGTTCCCAATCACTTGGATGCATTCCCTCCTCAACTCTGCCTCATAGAACTCCTTTTTTTCCCCAAGATTCAGCTTAAGTACCACTTTTTACACAATCCTCCAACTGCTAATGTCCTGTCCCAAATTATCTTACATTGAACTAATTTATATTTATTTTTTTTTAATATTCAATCTGTATAGACATATGTACTTTTCCCTTCCATTTTAGAATGTAAGCCCCTAAAAATATTAGGATTGTTTTATTCTGTGAACTTATGTCCCAAGTGCCTATTATCATTCCTAGTATTTTTTTGGCTTTTTGGAGGGGGGAAGACAGGGCAGTTGGGGGTAAGTGACTTGCCCAAGGTCACACAGCTAGTAAGCGTCAAGTGTCTGATGCTGGATTTGAACTCAGGTCCTCCTGACTCCAGGACCAGTGCTCTATTCACTGTGCCACCTAGCTTCCCCTTGTTCCTAATATTTTTTTTAATAAATGCTTATTGATTGCTCTCCTGCCTTCATCCATTGTCATAAATAAGTGGTTTTTAATGGCTGGAATGTACTCTCTCATCTCCATCTTTCTTCAAGGCTCATCTCAGATACTAGCTCCTCTGTAAAGCCTTCCCTGATCTCAGTTTTCTCAAATTTCTTATTTTTTTTATTTTGGAGGGCGGAAGGTGAGGCAATTGGGGTTAAGTGACTCGTCCAAGGTCACACAGTTAGTAAGTGTGTCAAGTGTCTGAAGTCATATTGAAACTCGGGTCCTCCTGACTCCAGGACCTGTGCTCTATTTACTAGGCCACCCAGGTGCCCCTCAAATTTCTTTAATGAACAAATGAAGTATTTATTATGTGCAAAACACTGTGGCAGGTGCTAGGAATACAAAAAGAAATATAAGACTACTGTTTTCAAGGAGGAGGGGAAAGGAATAAGAATTTATATAGCACCTACAGTGAGGCAGGCACACAATAAGCACTTATCAAATTATTGAACTGAAGTAAATATCCTCAACTGTAAAAATTAGGGATAATAATAGCACCTACCTCAGAAATGTCATAAGGATCAAACCACATAATATTTGTAAAAGTGCTTAGTATAGTGCCTGCCTCACTGTAGGTGCTATTATTATCCCTAATTTTTACAGTTGAGGATATTTACTTCAGTTCAATAATTTGATAAGTGCTTATTGTGTGCCTACTCTTGAGATAGACCTGGTAATGCTAAATGATATTACATTAATAAACTGAGGTATGATTATTTATTGCCATTGGAAGGTATAAGTGATCGTCACAAATATTGTAATAATAACAGTTAACACTTGTATAGAGCTCATTCTATTCCAGGCACTATGCTAAATGCTTTACAATTATTTCATTTGAACCTCTTAACAATCCTGAGAAGTAAGTGCTATTTTTCCCCTATTTTACAGATAAAGAAACTGTAGTTAAACGATTTGCCTATAGTCACACAGCTAATGAGTGTCTGAGGACAGATTTGAATTCAGATCTTCCTGACTCACACTCTATCTTTTCACATTCTGATGGGGGAGATCAGGCATAATATTGTACTTTTCCTCTTTCTCTCCACTCTATGGATACTATATTTTCCTTGTAGAAGGTAAGCCCCTTGATGGTAGAGATGATTTTGTTTTTATTTAGGCAGCATCAGAACTTAAAACAGTGCCTGGACCATAGTAGGTGCTTAACAAAGTTGGAATTGAATTCAGACACTGAGGACTATTATAGGAGTTTACAGAAAGTATTCAAGTCATAGTTTATGACTTGACTTCTGGTTTTTCCTATATGTAAGACTAGTAGTCTGTATGCATGCAATCCTATTAAATAATCATGGAGTTGCTCTTCACTTTTTATATATTTAGGTTTTCAAGGTCAGAGAGTTTGGTAGCTAAATTTCCTAAGTACTTTGGCTGTAATTAGGTTATGCTGCCACTAGGTTGTGGTGGTGTCTTGACTAGCCAGGCAGCTCTGGTTGAGCAGATTGTGCATCTGTGATTTCTGTTTTCTTACATCAGAGTAAATCTTATACTATTTAAATATGTCAATAAATGTTAGGAGATTGCCTTAGTGCAACTTTCTCCCTCTGTCTCTCCCTCTCCCTCTGTCTCTCTCTCTCTCTCTCTCTCTGTCTTTCTCTCTCTCTCTGTCTCTCTCTCTCTCTCTCTCTCTCTCTCTCTCTCTCTCTCTCTCTCTCTCTCTCTCTCTCTCTCTCTCTCTCTCTCTCTCTCTCTCTCTGTCTCTCTCTCTCTGTCTCTCTCTCCCTCCCTCTCTCTCTCTATGTCTCTCTGTCAAATAATAAAAATACTTTATATTTGCCTCTATCTCTTCTCTCCTTTCCCTCCTTTTCCCCTAACTTTTTCTTCTCCCCCCCCCATTTTTCCTCCATCTTGCTATCTTTAAAAACATGATCTA
>NW_027185869.1:0-18035 GCF_028583685.1 Petaurus breviceps papuanus
CCAGTGATCTATTCACTGCGCTGCCTAGCTGCACCCCCCTCCCCCCCCCCCAAGTTCTTTTAATGATACAAATATAGCACTGATACCTAAACCAGGGAGAGTCAAAACACAGAAAAAAAAAAGTGTAGAACAAATTCTCTAATGAATACAGAGGCAAAATTTTTAAATAAAATATTAGCAAAAAGATTACTATAACTTATCATGAGAATAATACATGTTGACCAGGTAGGATTTATACCAAGAATTCAGGGTTAGTTCAATATTAAGAAAACTATCAGCATAACTCAGATCAACAATAAAACTAACAGAAACTATATGATTATCTCACTAGATGTAGAAAAAACTTTTGACAAAATACAACACCCATTCCTATTAAAAAAAACAACACTAGAGAGCATAGGAGTGAATAGAGCCTCCCTTAAAATGATAAGTAGCATCTACCTAGAACCATCAGCAAGCATGATATGTAATGGGGAGAAGCTAGAGGCATTTCCAATAAGATTGAAGGCAGAACAATGATGTCCATTATCACCACTGTTATTCAATTTGGTACTAAAAATGTTAGCTTTAGCAATAAGAGAAGAAAAAGAAGTTGAAGGAATTAGAAAGGATGAAGAAGAGACTATGTTATCACTCTTTGCATATGATATGATGATATACTTAGAGAATCCTAGAGAATCAAGCAAATAAAATCCTTGAAATAATAAACAACTTTAGCAAAGTTGCAGTATATAAAATGAACCCACATAAATCATTGGCATTTCTATATATTATTAACAAAGCACAACAGGAAGAGACAGAAAGAGAAATCCCATTTAAAGTCACTTTAGACATTATAAAATATTTGGGAGTCTACCTGCCAAAACAAATCCAGTAACTATATGAATACAATTACAAAACACTTTTCACACAAATAAAGTTAGATCTAAATAATTGGAAAAACATCAGTTGTTCATGAGTAGGCTGAGCTAATATAATAAAAAAGACAATTCTACCTAAATTAATTTACTTTTTTAGTGCCATATGTGATAGTAATGGCAATTAAAGATTCCCCTGTATTGGCTTGGTTTTCAAATTGATTGTGTTAAAACCCAGAGTTTGTTAATCCCACCTGTGGGATGGGCTTGTTGATGTGAAAAGAAAGTCCTGAATTGGGAGGAGCTGGTGATGTAGATTTGGAGAGACACTAGAGAGAGGCGGAAGATCTTTTTGGAAGCAGCACCTCGTGGAGAGAGAGAGACTAAGAGAATTGCTGGTGGCCGCTTTGAATTGCCCTGGACTTTTGAGACCTGCCCCCTGAGCTGCCAAGGACTGAGGAGACATGGCTGTTTTGCTGGTACTTTGTCTGTCTGTTTTGATGTTGTTTTTCCAGATTTGTCCACTGGTGAAAGACAGTCCTTTTGTTGAAGAAGTCCTGGAACCTGGCTGTTCGCTAAGAAGCCCTGAGACTGTCCTGCAGACAGAGAGTGAATACTGTCCACTGGTGAGGGACAGTTCTGTTGTTGCAGGGGTATGGAGACTGTCCTGCAGACAGAATGAATATTGTCCACTGGTGAGGGACAGTGCTGTTGTTTCAGGGGTCTGGGAGCCTTTCTGTTGGTTCAGAAGCCCTGAAGAAGGATTTTCTTGTTGTATGTTTACAGAAATCCTGGGAGAGGGCTTTGCTAATGTGTTCAGGGGTTCTAGGACTGTTCTACAGACAGAGGATAAATTCATGAAGGGACTGGCAATGTATCTTATGGCCTTGCTAAGCCTTGTCTCCCCAGGAACTAAGATTGCTGAGAACTTGCCTAGTGTCAAGATGAAGAAAAGACCTCCATTTGGGTATTAAGTGCTGTGTTTAAACTTGAAGTAACTCTGGGGTAGATTCAATTGTGATCCAGGGGTGGGGAACTTTTGACCTTATTGTGCTCTGTGATTGACAAATGAAGGTACTTCACCTATGTTTGGAAACTAATCTCCATTTGAGAAGAGGGGCTTTGTGGTGGACTTAATTAAGGTATAGCCTAGGGGTGGAGAAGTATTTAGAACAGAGACTTTGTAATTGATTGAATGATTGGAAGGTCCTGGGGTGGGGTAGTACTTGGAGATTATTTAATCATGCTTAGTAAATGCTGTATTTGGAATGATGTGATGTTTTGATCTTCTCTGTTCTTGGTTTGTCACTGAATAAAATAGAGAGCACCTATGCTGGTATTTTGAACCTGGGAAGTTGCCTTCTTTTGGCATTACATTACACCATACCAGTCAGACTACCAAAAATTATTTAATAGACCTAGAAAAAATAATATTAAAATTCATCTGGAAGAACAAAAGGTCCAGAATATCAAGGGAATTAATGAAAAGAAATTCTAGGGAAGGTGGCCTAGCCATGCCACAGTTCTTAAATTGTATTATAAAGCAGCAATCATCAAAACTACCTGGTACTGGCTAAGAAATAGAGGGGTAGATCAGTGGAATGTTAGGTACACAAGATACAGTAGTCAATGATTATAACAATCTACTGTTTGATAAACCCAAAGACCCTAGCTTCTGTTATAAGAACTCATTATTTCACATAACTGCTGGAAAATAGTATGGCAGAAACTGGGTATAGATAATCGTCTGACACTGTATACAAAAATAAAGTCCAAATGGGTACATGATTTAGATATAAAGGCTGATACTATAAACAAATTAGGGGAGCAAGGAATAGTTTATCTGTCAGATTTATGGAGAATTGAGGAATATACGACCAAATAAGAGATAGAAAATATTGTGAAATGCAAAATGTATAATTTTGATTACATTAAATTGAAAAATTTTTGCACAAAGCCAATGCAACCAAGATTAGGAGGGAAGCAGAAAACTGGGAAAGAATTTTTACAACTAGTGTCTCTGGTAAAGGCTTCATTTTTAAAATATATAGAGAACTGAATCAAATTTATAAGAATACAAGTTATTGATAAATGGTCAAAGGATATGAATAGGCAGTTTTCAGAGGAAGAAATTAAAGCTATCTATGGTCACATGAAAAAATGCTCTAAATCACTATTGATTAGAGAAATGCAAATCAAAACAACTCTGAGGTACCAAATCACACCTATCAGATTGGCTAACATGACAAAACAGGAAAATGACAAATGTTGAGAATATTTGGGAAAGTTGGAACACTGATTCATTGTTGGTGGAGCTATGAGCTGATCCAACTGTTCTGTGGAACAATTTGGAACTATACTTAAAGGGCTATAAAAATGTGCATACCCTTTGATCCAGCAACACCACTTCTAGGGCTGTATCCCAAAGAGATTATAAAAATGGGAAAAGGCCCCACATGTACAAAAATATTTATAGCAGCTCTTTTTGTGGTGGCCAAGAACTGGAAATTGAGGGGATGCCTATCAGTCGGGCAATGGCTGAACAAGTTGTGCTCTATGAATATAATGGAATACTACTGTTCCATAAGAAATAATGAGCAGATGGACTTCAGAAAAAAAAGAAACTTATATGCACTGATGCTGAGTGAAGTGAGCAGAACCAGGAGAACATTTTACACAGTAACAGCCACAGTGATCGATGACTGATTTTGCTACATTTAGCCCTTCTCAGCAATGCAAGAACCTAAAACAATTCTTAAGGACTCATGATGGAAAATGCCATACACATCCAGAGAGAGAGCTATGGAGTCTGAATGCAGAGTGAAGGAGACTATTTTTTTTTTTCTCATGGTTTCTCCCATTCATTACAATTCTTCTATACAACATGACTAGTGTGAAAATAGGAATGTTTAATAGGAATGTATATGTAGAGCCTATATCAGATTGCTTGCCATCTTGGGGAGAGAGGAGAAGGATGGTGTAGCAGCAAGCACCCCAGCGTCCCCAGGGTGTCTGCCACCACAGGTTCTTGGATCTGCTTTGATAAAGGAAAGCAACTCAAAATGGGTTAATAAGCTTACTTTAATCAGTCAAACATATATCGTTTACCTAGTTCAGGGGAAAAAGTTCAGCACCCCGAACTTCAGAGTATACAGACAGAACTATCAAGACAGAAACAGATCAAGTAGACAGATTTCCAAACTGTCCAACCATTAAATCCATACCAAATCAACATCTGGGTTTCAAAGGGGGGGGGGGTGTCTGGACATGGCTTCCCAGAGTTTCATCAAATCACAGAACACTTCTCAAAGTGAGCCCCAAACAAAGCTACACATCAGGGCTTATATAGCCTTCCCCTGGCTCAGAGAATGTAACAACTTTATTGACTCACTGGCCAATCAAGAAGTATCTACTGAAAAACAAGCCTCCCACCCCAGGCTCCAGGTGCACTTTAGCCTAGGGGCAGGGAAGATCTTCCAAATTTACATTCCCATTACAGATGGGGAGAAAATTTAAAAATTAGGAAGTGAATGTTGAAAACTAAAAATAAATAAATAAACTTTTAAAAAAGGAGGGGTAAGAGTTAGATTAAATCCAAATCAGTAAGTGTTTATTAAGTACTTTCTGTGTGCTGGGTGATGGAGATATTTAGACAAAAAACAGTCCCTGACTTCAAGAAGATTATATTCTATAGTATGGTTAAAATATGTGCACAGAGTAACAGTGACTGCCCCCTCTTCCTCTGAGAGCCAGGTATGTTATATTTTACCCTTCCCCTATGGGTCTTTGGTACCCTTAAAGCAGCTGAGGGGTGTCTAGTCTCTGTCACTGGTTCAAACACTCACCAACTGTTTTCACCCAACTTTAGGGATGTTTAGCACCGCTGATCCTTTTAACTACTGAACGGTCAGTAGCTTTTACGAAGGAATATTTACCTCGAAGGTATAGGAAGAACAAATATATAACTATCACTCTCAACACGTTGGAGTTATAATCTCCCCCACACCCTTGAACAACCTCCATCTTTGGGGAGGGGAAAGGAAGTAGATTCACAGCTTAATTCAGTTTCTACATGGTGTTAGTCCAAGTTCAAAGACCAAAGTCCGCCTGGGTTTGCTTTCTGGCACTCTGACTTTTTAGGGACTTTATGCTGAATTAGCAGAAATATCTGGCCGGGAATCTTGGTTCCAAGGTCACCATGGCTTGAGTTCTTGGTCTGGGGACTCAATTTTCTGCACCTAGAACTGAAAAGGACAAGCAAAACAGATCAAAACCCCAAGGCTGTTTCTTGGGGCCACAGGGCCTTAGGGTAAAGGAAAGGTGACCTTTCCTCCCAGTGATTTAGCATCATGGTATCTGTGCTGTGCTGTGCTGAACAAGACCCCTGGATGTCACTGGAAGGGAGAATTTGACCAGGCCTACTCAGGTGCAACTAACTCTGGCTAGGCAGCAAGGGAAAGAGGCTACTTTCACCCCCATGAGAGAGGAATGAAGGATTTCTTCTCCCAGAAAGAAGCAAGTTCCTAGCATCTTGCACATGGGTATTCTCCATCTTTGGCTGATCCAGGGAAGTGTCAAAGCCCTGTTCCCTAAGTAAATACAGAGTGACTTTAGGAAGTGGAAATGAGCACTGCCAATTTGGAGGGCCTAGAAAGACTTTGAGTAGGAGACAACTTAGGGGCAGCTAGGTGGCACAGTGAATAGAGAACCGGCCCTGAGGTCAGGAGGACCTGAGTCCAAATCCGACCTCAGACACTTAACTAGCTATGTGACCTTGGGCAAGTCACTTAACCCCAATTGCATTGCCTTTCCCCCTCCAAAATAAAAGGAGACAACTTAACAAAGCCTTAAAGTCAATGAGGAGTTCTGGGAGGTGGAATTGAGGAGAGAGAGCAATCCAGGTATGGGGCAGGGGAAGGGGAAAGGGGGAAAGCCTGAGCAAAAGTCAGGGAGGCAAGAGATGGAATGTTTTATATGGAGAACAGCAAGTAGATCTATCTGCTTGACTGGAATGTAGAACACATGCCTGGAGAGTGAGGGGGATTTGAAATTGCTGGAAAGAAAGTTTGGAGGCAGATAAAGAAGGGCTTTAAATGTTAAAGAGAGGAGTCTGTATTTCATCCTAAAGGTGATAGGGAAGTATTGAAGAGAGTCAGAAAGGGGAGAATAGCATTCTAGGCAGAGGGAACAGGTAAAGGTGAAGAGTTAGAAATCCACAGATACATTCAACATGGTAACCAAATAGAAGTGAAGTGTTCTGAACTAGAGTGTGCCATAGTTCCATTGTACTCTGTCTTAGTCCGTCCATATCCAGAGGACTGTGCTCAATTCCAGGTGTCCCACGTTATAAAGGACATTGACAAACTGGCAAGTGCCCAGAGGCAGGTGACTGGAATGGTGAGGGGCTTTGGGGCCATGCTCTACAAGGATCATTTGAAGGATTCTGAGATGGGTACCTGGAGAAATGAAGACAATTCTATTTGAATTCAAGTATTTGAAAGGCTATTATATAAAAGAGGGATTGAAAATTTTTCATCTGGTCCTAGAAGTCAGGGCTAAAGTAGTGAGTGGCAGATGCAAAGAGGCAAATTTAGGTTTGACAGAAGGAACAACTTCCTAATAATTAGAGTTGTCCAAAAAGGCTGCCATGGGAGGTGGTGGGTAGAGAGGTCTTCAAGCAAAGGCCAGAGGCTCACTGGTCAGGTATGTTATAGAGGGGACTCTTTCAGGCATGGAGTAGCCTGAGAGACTCTGTTCCAATTCTGAGATTCTACAGTAGAGAGAGACAAAGAGAGAAACTGTTTTTAAACATGGTTATTATAGCAATTGTTTTACTCCCATCAATCTGTCAATAACCAATTTAATTGATTTATTCAGTGCAACAATTATTATTTATACTCTCCTTGAACACATCTGGTTTGCTAATTGTCTCTCTCTCTCATCTCCACACACACACACACACAGGGGCACACACAGACACATACACAAACATGCACAGATACAAGCACATACACACAGAGACACACGTAAATATATATACACATATATACACTAACATATACACAGAAACACAAATATACACATAAACAGACACACACACAACAGACACATACAAATACACACTAATGTACACACAAACACACAGAGACATATACTCATATACATACAAACACAAGCATGTACACAAAGACATACAACAGACATACAAATACACACAGACAAATATACACACAAATACACACATTCTTTTGGTGCATTTCAAGAATTCCATGTCAGATGGGGAAGCAATTGTATAGAAAGTATTCCTCATCCTGACAGCTGCCAAAATAAATGAAGTTTGGAGAAAAGAAAATAGTAATTAGGCACAGAGCAGGTCTCCCTTCTCCTGACCTGAAGACTTTGTATTTCTACCCTCCTTTTCTTTTCCCTATATCCTTGGAATTAATTCTGAAAGTTCAGTCTTTTTTCTTTGTTGTTTAATTTCCAGAAGAAGCTCTAATAAGAATGGACAGCATTGTCAGCACTGAAACAAGCACACAGGCCTGAGAACACCCCATGTCACTTCCCTGGGGAGTCTGGCTTTATCATTAATGAAGCCCGCTTTGCTCAAGGAAATGACAAACTGGAGGTCACATGTCCATCAAAAGTGGCATCTTGCTGTCAGAACGGCAGGGCCTGCAATGACCCAGTGCACTTTATCTGAAAAACTCAAGTCACTTTTCAATGTGAATGGGCACCCAACTGGGTAACTAGTCATATAGATACTCTCTTCCTTTCATTTCTCCCCCTACTCTTTTGTTCTCTTTCCTCTCCCTTTTCTTTCTCTATGCCTCATATACTTGTTTTTTTGCTGTTAATTTGAGGACAAAATAAAGCATAATTATAGCACTTTAAGAAAGCTTTAAATCTGTCCCCAAGCCAAAAAATAAAAGGCCCAAAGCCTGATAGTTTATGTTTCTAGTTTTCTGATTCCAAAATATTTTTGTTTGAAAAATCAATAGCCATTTATCTAGTTTTTTGTCATTTCATTTTTTCTAATTTTAATTTATTTTTAACATTCATTTTAAAAACCTGATTTCAAAATTCTCTTCCTCTTTTCTGCCCCCCTTCCCGTTGAGAAGGCAACTAATGCAATATCAGTTATGCATATGAAGTCATGTAAAATATTTCCATATTAGCCATAATGCAAAAAACAAAACAAAACAAACCAAAGCCAAAAACCAAGCAAAAAAACTCCAAACAATAAAAGGCAAGAAACATAAAGAAAGTGGAAAAAAAGTATGCTTCAATCTGTACTCAGAGTTCATTAGTTCTCTCTCTTGGTAGATATCATTTCTCATCATGGGTCCTTTGAAGTTGTCTTAAATCATCGTTTTAATCAGAGTAGCTAAGTCTCACAATTGGTCATCATTATAATATCACTATTACAATCCACAGTGTTCTCCTGGTTCTCTAATCAAAGTTAGTCATCACAAATCAAGGGGATTCCCATCAATGGGGGAATGGCTAAACAAGGCATGGTATATGAATGTAAGGGAATACTACTGTGCTATAAGAAATGAGGAGCAGATGAACTTCACAATAACCTGGAGAGACTTATACAAATTGATATTCAGTGAGAAGAGAAGAACCAGGAGAAATTTGTATACAATTACAAATTTGTACATCAACCTATGTGTGATGACCAACTTTGATAGTTGGGCTCTTCTCAGCAATGCAGGTTTATACGTCAACCCCAAAAGACTCATGATAGAGAGAGATGTCTATATACAGAGAAAGAACTAGAAAGAACTGAGTTTGAATCCAGATTGAAGCAAACTACCTGATCTTTTTCTTTTTCTTTTTTTGTTGTTTCCTCTTTCCCATTGTTCACTCCATTGGTTATAATCCTTCTCTACAACCTGACTAATGTTTAATGTGAAGGTATTTGTAGATCCTATAATTTTTTTTAAGCAATTGGGGTTAAGAAACTTGCTCAAGGTTACACAGCCAGGTGTTTCTGGGTGGGTGCTAAGTGTCTGAGCCCGGATTCGATCCCGGGTCATCCTGACTCTGGAGCTAGTGCTCTTACTTGCTGTGCTACCTGGCCACCCCTGTAGATCCTATAATTGATTGCATGCTACTATGGGAAGGGGTGGGGGGGAGGGAGGAGAGGAAAGGGGAGAAAATTTGAAATTCAAGGGATTGTGGAACTGAATCTTATAAACTAAAAGTAAACAAATAAATTAATAAAAAAAAGAAATTAAAAAAAAGTTTATCAGATACGATGTGTCTGTAATTGTGTACAAAGTTCTCCTGGTTCTGCTTTCCTCACTATTATGAAGTCCTTCTGCTCCTCATTTCTTATAGCACAATAATATTCACAATCATATATTATAATTTGTTCAGCTGTTTCCCAACAGATGAGCATCCCCTCAATTCCATTTCTTCACCATCACAAAAAGAACTAGTATAAATATTTCTGTACCTATAGGTCCTTTTCCCTTTTCTTTGATCTCTTTGGGGGTACTGACTTAGTAGTGGTATTGCTGAGTCAAATGGTTAGCCCTTTGGGCATAGTTTCAAATTGTTCTCCAGAAGCGTTGGACCAATTCACAACTCCACCAAGAGTGCATTTTTCCACTTCCCTTTTAACATTTATCATTTTCTTTTTCTGTCATGTTAGCCAATTTGATAAGTGTTACCATTTAAAAACCCTTTGATAATTTCGTTTGATTCACATAACTACTGAGGCAGGTAGACACTCAGTGAAAGTGTCATTTCAGAGTTGGAAGGATTGTGAAGGCCAATTCATATCAAAGTGGGAATTTCCTCTATTCTATTCCTGACGTGTGATCATCTATTTTTCGCTTAAAGACCTTCAATAAGCTCTATAAAACATCTCATTCCACTTGTAAGTAGCTCCAATTGTTAAGAAGTTTCTCCTCAAGTAAATGTGAAATTCCTTTCTTCATTAAAATCCACTTCTCTTATTTATACCCTTTGGGCTCAAGCAGAATGGGCTTAATCTATCTTCTTACAGGTGTCCAAGAAATTTTAATGATATCATAAAACATTTAAATATGACTATATGTCAAACTGAGTGATATAGATAGAAAGTGAAATAAGAATTTAGAGGGTATATAGATCAGTGTGTGTCTAAATGATTAGGGAAGACTTTCTTGTGGAGACAAGACTTTACCTGGACCTTGAAGTATGGATCATTTGATCCCATTTTTCCAATTGAAAAAAGACCTTAAGGGGTGGCCAGGTGGCTCAGCGAGTAAGAGCAGCAGCTCCAGTGTCGGGATGACCTGGATCAAATCCGGGCTCAGATACTCAGCACCACACCCAGAAATAACTGGCCGTGTAACCTTGAGCAAGTTACTTAACCCCAATTGCTTTAAAAAAAAAAATCCAATCTCTTCAGTTTATAGATGAGGAAACACAGGCTCAAAGAAGTTAAGTAATGTGTTCAGGGTAATGTAGCTAATTAAGTGTCTGAGGTAGGATTCAAATCCAGGTCTTCTTGCCTCCACAAGTCCGGCACTCTAGCCATTGGACCATTTCTTTGGGCCTGGATTCATATAAGTGACAGTGGGTTAGGGAAGATATTCTAAATCAGGATAATAGCATGAGCAAACCTTTTTGATATCTAGGCTATGCACATAGTTATATTGATTAGGTAAGATGGATACTTATCAACAGGTGTACTAGTTTTTTCCTATACTTTAATTTCTGTTTAACTAAGGGGCAGCTAGGTGGTGCGGTGGATAGAACATGAGTCAGAAGGACCTGAGTTCAAATATGGCCTCAGACACTTAATAACCATATGATTCTGCTGAAGTCACTTAACCCCAATTGCTTCCCCCCAAAATTTCTGTGCAAGTTGATGTGGAGAACATATTAAAGAGAAGGTTGGCAATTTGCAATGAATGTAATTCATTGGCAACCATTAGGAAAGATTATTCTTTGACAACTCCATACAAAGGGGAAAATCTGACAGAAGATACTGATAACCACACATCAATCTGTACCATCTGGCTGTACCCCAGAAATATAGAAAGAGAAGGTTGTTTTGTAGATCCAGATTTAGCAATGCCCCCTGTCTTTACCAAGACAATTTCCTGAGAAAAACCAAGAAACCACAAAGGAAGAGTCCACGGGAAAGTAGAACTCATCCAATTTCCGATGGCATCTCCTGCTGTAAATAAATGAGCATTTAGGCAATTTTCCCTCAGGCCTCCCATGATTCATACCTCTTTAACCTGCTGTAGTTAGGACTCCTCTCTGTGTCCGTTGTGGTACCTTTAGAAAGAATATCTGACTGAATTATTAGGATATCAGATTCTGACACGTGGTTCACGTGAATTTGAAATTGATTATTTTTTTGAGTCTTCCCACTGACTTCCTTTCATCTTCCCTCACTTTATGGAAAGAACACTGACGTTGCAATCAAGAGACCTGCATTTGTTTCTTATTAGCTGTGTGACCTTGGACAGATAACTTTGTTTCTCGATTTTATATTCATGAATCAATCATTAAACATTTATTAAGTACCTATTATGTACTATGCACTGTGCTAAGCTTTGGGAATACAAAAAAAGGAAAAAGACAAGTCTCTTTACTCAAGGAGCTTGCAGTTTAACAGTGGAGTCAACAGGTAAACAAAGATATACAAAGCAAGCTATGTACAGGATAAATACAAAATAAGTAACAGGGGAAAAACACTAGCATTAAGAAGGATTGGGGAAGGTTTCTTGTAGAAGGTGGGATTTTCCATGGGGTTTAAAATAAGCCAGGCAGGGTTGATAGTTGGATCAAAGGAGGGAAAGAGCTTTGAAGGCATGGTGGACAGCTAGGGAGAATGCCTGCAGCAGAGAGGTATGGAGTCTCTTGTTGGTGGAATAGCCAGGAGGCTGGTGTCACTGAATAGAAGAGTATGTGTTGGAGAGTGAGGTGTAAGAAGATTGGGAAGATGAGAGAGAGCTAGGTTATGAGGGGCTTTGAATGCCAAACAAGAGCATATGAAGATAATAATAAAATCTTTTCTATTTTACAGAGCTGTTGGGAGGAAGGTATTTTGTAAATAAATGTGAGACTTTGTTATTCATTTTACCCTGAAGGATGGTTTCACATATGAAAAAAAAAACTGCTTGCCCCTGTCTCTGCCCTGCTCCCAGATTCCCTTTAGTGGTACATTGCAGGGTGAGGACCACAAATTAACTGTTTGTGCTGGAAGGAGTTCTTTCTTTGGCCTCTCCTCTCTTCCCTACTCCTCTCTTTATTAAGTTTCCCTCTTAGCACTTCTAATAACCTCTGTGACAGGATAAACTTTTGCTCGCTCACTCCTTTCATCTTCCCTGATCTTATAGAAAAATGGAAAGAGAAAGAAGTTAGACAGCAACATGGTGGATGGACTCCCTGGAACTTTTACAGTCCTGGCCTCAGATGCAGGCAACTCTATTTTTAAAGGACCACACTCCTTTCATTATAACCTAACCATCTCAACACCTAAACAGGATATAACAAAACTTATAAACATTATGGATATAAAGTTCTTTCCTTACCCTTTACACATATCAATATAGAGGTAGAACTGGCCAAATGGTTAAAGCCCACCCTCAAACCAATAACACATCTGCACTACACAGTATATTTCTTTTTTTTTTTTTAAGCAATCAAGGTTAAGTAACTTGCTCAAGGTTACACGGCCAGTTATTTCTGGGTGTGGTGCTGAGTATCAGAGCCCAGATTTGATCCCCAGGTCATCCTGACACTGGAACCGGTGCTCTTACTCGCTGAGCCACCTGGCCTCCCCTAAGCAATTGGGGTTAAGTAACTTGCTCAAGGTTACACGGCCAGGTGTTTCTGGGTGGGTGCTAAGTGTCTGAGCCCAGGATTCGATCTCCAAGTCATCCCGACACTGGAGCCGGTGCTCTTACTCACTGTGCTACCTGGCCGCCCCCTTTCTTTCTTTCTTTTTTTTTTTTTTTTAAAGCAGTTGGGGTTAAGTCACTTGCTCAAGGTTACACGGCCAGTTATTTTATGTGGCTGTTAGGTATCTGAGGCCGGAACCAATCCCAGGTCTCCTGACTCCAGGGCCGGCGCTCTTACTCACTGCACTACCTGGCTGCCCCGCTACAGAGTATACTTCAACCTTAAAGTTAAAACCCAAGTGAAAGGAGGAATTCATGCAGACATAGTCTACTTTTCTTGATTGTTACAAAATGTCTTGCTCACTTGCTCAGATCCAAGCCATTAACTCCCCCTCAATAATGTGACCCTGAATTGTGCCCTAGGTTTTGTGTTATATTTAGTAATGTGGATAATCAATATAAATTACCAAGTACCTTTCCCCCTTATCTTCTCTGGCTCCTAAGACAATTTAAAATTATTTAAAATGTCAGAAACTATATGATTTTGTTTTCACTTGAGTACTGTCAAACTCCAATGTTTAGGGAAATGCACTGTTCACATATACACATATATTCACAACATATATATTGACATTTGTACTATTTGCTCAGAATGGGAGAGGTCAGGATTGAGTATAGAGAAAAGTATAGGAACCCCTTTAATTCAATTCATTAATTCATTCAATAAACAGAGAAAGGTAAATGTCATTTATGTATTAGTCCTTATTACTTCATCAGGTATTTGTGCTAAAAAGCTGAAAAGAGAATACATGATCAATGAATGGTGAATAGTTGAATATCTATGACATATGAATGTAATAGACTATTCTTTAAGAAGATGAAAATGTTAAGAATTTGGGGAACATGAGAAGAACTTGCATGAAATGGAGAAGAAAGAGAGCAGAGACAAAAAATAGTACTACATACAATTGCACAAATGTAAATAAAATAAATGTTAAGAGTCAACAAAACTCACGTTAAACACAATATTACTATCTGAGTTAAAGCACACATCTTTTCTTTGAACAGTTTAACTAGAGAAATGGAAAGTGACATGTCATCAGTTGAAATCACTCCATTGGGTGGTATTTGGGTGGGTGGGGTGGATGTGCTTTGAAGGCAGTTTTGTTTGAATGTTAATTAGTAAGTACCTGTTGTGTTCAAGAAAAATGGAGCAAGAATTTTTTTAAAAGTACAATGTCAATTGTTTTATTGCTAGGATTCCTCAGATTTGATTTATAAAAGAATTTATCATCCTGTCAAAAACACTCACACACATGTAAAATGTTTTGATTGTTCCTTTTTTTGTTGTTGTATTACCAATAAGCACAAACATTTGGAGATACAAAGAACGAGGAAAAGAAACTGAATACTTCTATTAGGTAGTTAAAAAAAGAGAAATGTATATATACAATCTACATCTTAATAGCTTAATCAGGTAGGAACAAAGTTTCTTTATTTGAGTCTCCTGCATTTCCTTTTTTCTTCTATGTATTTATTTATTTATTTTTTGAAACAATTGGGGTTAAATAACTTGCTCAAGGTTACAAGGCCAGTTATTTTGTGTGGGTGCTAAGTATTGGAGACCAGAACTGATCCTGGGTCCTCCTGACTCTGGGGCCAGTGCTCTTACTCACTGTGCCACCTAGCCGCCCCTCTTCTATGTATTTAAAAAGATGTGTTGTTGAAACCCTTAAAAATAGCTATATACATACCACATCTATGTGTATATATGCATATGCATATAGGTGTCGGCTGTGTTTATATATACATATAAGTGCACACATGTGCATACATATATGTATGCATATGCATACATGCATACATACCTACACATTGGCCAAGCCTAAGGATATACCTTTAGCTCATCACTTCTCTGCTTAAAGGTGGGAGGCGTCATCAGTCTTTTGAAGACATGACTGACTTGTCATTGCTTTGGTTAGAATTCTGAGGCCATTGACCAATCTAACCAAAATGGTAACTCTAGTAATTCCATGTAATTACAATAAAAGCATCAGGAATGGTGCAGTGAAGGATGCTGCTGGTGACAGTCAGATGCCTTGTATAGCTTATTTCACTGTGTCCTGTTTCAGTAATCCTATAGTTTCTGCTAGTAACGCATGTCTGTTTAGAGTTCCCTTCCCTCCCAACCCCCCAGTCTATTGTCCTTTAAGGACTAGCTTCAATGTGATCTCTTCCATGAAACTTTCAGAGATCACCCTTGTTGGAAGCAAAATCTCTTTCCTCCAAACTCCCATAAGCACCACAATACAGACAATGCACGATATATTCCATCACACTTTTCTATGTACCTGTAATATCTCTCTTGCTAGATTGTAAGCTTGTTCTGTGTATCTATCCCCTTATAGTTCCTAGAGCAGTGTTTTGGAAATAGCAAGTCCCTGTTGAATACTTGCTGAATGTTAAATGAAGAAAAATTGATTGTGGTACAGATTGCATAACAGAAGGATAGTAGGGTGGACTTTGTTTTTGTGTTCAGTTACTTGGCTAGAAATGTGTAAGTATCCCCCAGGGTGTCAATGAATGGGGGAAAGGGAATGAGGGAGGGCAAGAAAGGAAAACACCCAGCACTGAGACTTAAATTCCAACTATACTCAGAACAAACAAGTTGCTGAAAGGCAGGGCCTGAACTCCAGTGGAAGATATTCAATCATACGGAGGGCAAACTATTCCAAAGCAGATCAAAGAAAAATAACCAAATGCCAGACTGAGGTTACAGTAGCTAGAGATCATCTGTGGAGGATAAAATATTCTTTAAGTGACGGAGGAGACAATAATTCACAAGAGGCAGATTCTCAAGTGAATTATGGGCTGTTGCTTCCAATGAGTCAGTAGAAATATTGTACCAAAATTTAGAAAGCCTCATCCATCATGGATTCTATTTACAAGGGTTTATAGATATATCTCTATCTATCTCTCTCCATATATGTTTTCAAATTCTTTTTGGAGGGGGAGATGGGGGATATTTTTATAGACTTGACATTTTAGCTTGGCTGTGGGCTCATAGCATCATTCGAATTTGTGGTAATTTAGAGACAGGAATGGGAGGGAGGGAGGGGAGTTGAGGAGAGGACCTTGCCTCTTGGGAGTTATTGTCTTCTCCATCATTTAAAGAGTATTTTTTCTTCTACAGATGATCTCCAGCTACTGTAACCTCAGTCTGGCATTTGGTTATTTGTCTTTGTTCTGATTGAATGCCTTTTCCTGGAGTTCAGGCTCTCCCCTTCTAGATTTTTCTTTGTTTTAAGTATAGAATTCAAGGCTAGTGGGTCCTGAGGTTTTCCATTCTTTCTCTGCCTCTTGGGGTTTATACAAGACATATAAATGCCCGATTATTAATCCTGACTTATGCCCCTGGCAGAAATTTCAACTATAATATACGATTACTTTTCCAGGTCTGACTAGTAGCTTAAAAATAAAATAAAATAAAATAGCAACAACAACAAGTCACTATCTACTTTTGAAGGATTGAAGACATTTCTTTGAAACTTTTTACTGCATGTCCACACAAAAAAAGTATCTACATTTTTCCAAGTATTATTTTACAACCTGTATTTAAAATTTTCTCTGGCAAAAGAAAGCCATTTTGTTGAAGGTTTTATATTTTTGAAGTAGACTTCTTTCACTTTAATTGCTATCTTAAATTAGTTGTGCTCTCCTATTTATGGGGCTGGTAAAGGCTGGAGAAAGCCCATTTCGTATGGCAGACTTCAGTCACAAACCTCAGTGGTGGATTTGGGCTGGCCACCAGTGAAATACACACAAAAAAGCCTGGTTTTGATCAGGGCAGCAAATGATTTTGTTAGTCAAATTGGAAAGTGGGAGACCAGTAATGATTTCTTTCTTTTCCATAGTTCATCATTTGATATTTTAAATAAGCAGACTGTTTCACTTGGAAATGTTTGTTTTTATTCCTAAGGTGTAATTTAGACATTTTAAAAGAGACAGATGGACTCAATCTATTAAGTGCTTTATTCATTATTGAATGGCTATTGCTAACATAGCTTGACAGGAGAATATGCTGCAGGAGTGAAAAAAAGATTTCTTAATGTTAAATCAATGATTCATTTACTGCTCCCAAGATTAATTGCAAAGTATTTAAAACACTAATGATTTCTTTGGCTACAACACAGTTTAATAATAATAATAATAATAAAAATTAAAGTAAAAATAAAATCTATTTTGAATGAAGCTATGGTGATTTTTTCTGTCTAGGTCTGTAATTCAAATACCTTTGTGGTTCCTTGCTACCCTCATCTCTCAGGGTTTAGGGAAGGCATCTTAATCATTCCAACATCAACAACTAAGATCAGCACTTGGCCACATGGGAGACAGCTTGAAAAACAAATGATTTTAATAATGCTATACTTGATTTACAAATGCTTACCTATAACTTGATTAAGTATAGGGTGAGGGAAGAGGTGGAAGGGAGGCAAGTATCCTGGCCCTGCTCATCTATCTGTGTTCTTTCCCTAGCCAAAGAGCTAATTGAACTTTGTCCAAAGGGTTCCCTATAATCTCTCCTTTATTGTAGAAAGTGGCCCTTAAAGAAAATAAGATTTTAAATGAATTCCCCAAAAGATGATTAGATCAAGCCTATTCCCAGAAGCAATAATCATAGAGCTGGAAGGAATCTCAAAGTCCATTCAGTCCAAATGAATCTGAACAAGTCTCTCTTTTACGATGTAGAAGATAAATGGTCATCCTACCTTTGCTTAAAGTAGAGATAAGGGAGAAAATGATACCTTTTGAAGTGAACAGCTCTAATTGTTAGTAAGTCAGCTGTCATTTATTAAATACCTACTATGTGCCAGGCCCTGTGTAAAGCACGAGGTATACAAGTGTGAGCAAAAAGAGAGTATCCTTGACCTCAATTAGTTAACAAGCATTTATTAAGCAACCACTATGTGCTGAATAACGTTAAATCCTGGGGATACAAAGGCAACCATCCTCAAACCCCTAATGCAGCCTTGCCCTCATGGAGCTCGTAGTCTAATAGGAGAGTGTATCACAGCTAACACACAGGAGCCACTGGAGTTTTGGGACTATGGCCTCTAACAGGTTCACTCTTTTTTTTTTTTTTTTAAAGCAATTGGGGTTAAGTAACTTGCTCAAGGTTACACGGCCAGTTATTTTTGGGTGTGGTGCTGAGTGTCTGAGCCCAGATTTGATCCAGGTCATCCCGACACTGGAGCTGGTGCTGTTACTCGCTGAGCCACCTGGCCGCCCCTAAGCAATTGGGGTTAAGTAACTTGCTCAA
>NW_027185870.1:0-11787 GCF_028583685.1 Petaurus breviceps papuanus
CCCTAAGCAATTGGGGTTAAGTAACTTGCTCAAGTTTACACGGCCAGTTATTTTTGGGTGTGGTGCTGAGTATCTGAGCTTGGATTTGATCCAGGTCATCCCGACACTGGAGCCGGTGCTGTTACTCGCTGAGCCACCTGGATGCCCCTAAGCAATTGGGGTTAAGTAACTTGCTCAAGTTTACACGGCCAGGTGTTTCTGGGTGTGTGCTAAGTGTCTGAGCCCAGTATTCGATCTCCAGGTCATTCCAACACTGGAGCCGGTGCTCTTACTCTCTGTGCTACCTGGCTGCCCCTTAACAGGTTCACTCTTGATATGGGCAGTCAGGCAGACACCTTTGGAGGGGTTAATAATAAGTTTTATTTTAGTCTAGCCTTCTTTAAGGGTTGCTGACAATGGGAGCACTAACTGCTACAGAATTCCCTAACAACCCTTCTTGCAGGACCTGGAAAGAAGGAAGGGCAACTACCCCTGTATCTTGATGGGGTCAATTGAGAGAGGCACAGCTTGTGCACTCCCTAAATCCCTTGAGGCCTTGATGGGGGCTGGTCAAGGCACACACAGATTCTTCCCTGTGGGTTCCCCCTATTCACTGACCAGTGACCACTTGCTTTGTAGGGCAACAGACAAAGAAAGCGTCTTGCCAACATTAAGCTCACAAGTTAACTTTAGCAATATTGTCATTCTACTCAATTTTAGTAAATATCAATTATGTGACCTCGGAATCTCATGGCCCCAGCCTTAGTAGGACTGCCTATCACTATGATTCTAGAAACTACTATCTAGAATCCTTGGGGCTATTCTGGGAGTTATTATCTAACAACTGGAAACTAGACATTGTCATTGTCATGTATCATGAGAAATTGAACTCTAAAAGAATAATAAAATTCTCCTCACATATAGGGAGACAGCATGCTAAAAAGTATATACAAATAAGATTTATACAGTATAAATTGGGGGGGTAGTCCCAGAGGGAAGGATTGAAGCTAGCCATTGTTCAAAGTGTGATGTGAGCATGTACACTTTAGAAATAGCCAAATACCATAAATCTGAGTTTGATCTATTGTTTTGATGATTGTCTAGACTTAAGAAAATGACAAAGAAAATGTTAATAATGCAGATTGAATTTAAATTGTCATATATATATATATATATATATATATATATATTTGTAATTAGGGCTATGTGCCTCCTGCGTGATCTGTGTCTAGCATTTCTGGAAAACATGACAATGAAAAAAAATTCAAGACTCCTTAACAGTCCTTCATACTTGCCTGGAGTCACATAGCTAGTAAGTGTCTGAGGATGGATTTGAACTCAGGTTTCTTGACTCCAGGGCCAGTGCTCTATCCATGACATTGCCTCTCTGTTCCCAGAGTTGGTTTTTAAACATTTACCAGCATATTTATAGAGGGCACTAAGATGAAAGAAGATTGGGAAAAGCTTCTTGTGGAAGGAAGACTTGAAGGGATGCGAAATGCAAGCAAGGAGGACATGGAGTAAAAAGGCATGGAGCCAGGAGATGGGAGTATGGGGTGTGAGGAATAGCAAGGAGACCAGTTGAGAACTTTCCCTTCACATCAAGCATAAAAACAACCTCTTTGTACCTTCTACCCAATGCTTCTTTGAGCATACCTTCTGGGTCTAACAGTTATGAGAGAATGCTTTTTTCCTTCAGTGTATCTTTAAAGGGGAAAACAGAGAAAGGTGCCTTCTGCAACAAGCCTCAGCAAACTTAGCTAGCCACTTGCTTATAAGTAGGAATTTGCATCTGCCTTTTGTTACATTTGGCTAAGGAAAATGTGGCTGGGCTTAAGCAAGTCCTTATTTCATGACCTGTGACTAACATAGGCTTTAGGGATGTTATTCTTATATTCCTGTGTTATTCCCTTCCCCTCTACTTTCCTGTAGGGTAAGATACCCAATTTAGTGTGTATGTTATTCCCTCCTTAAGCCAAATTTAATGAGAGTAATGTTGACCCATTCCCTTTTGCCTTCCTGTTCTTCCCTTCCATTGTAACAGTTTTCCCTTGCCTCTTTTATATGAGATAATTTACCCTATTCTGTCTCTCCCCATCTCCTCTCATTATGTTCCTCTCTCATCTCTAATTTTATTTTTTAAATATCATCTCTTATGGATGGCTAGGTGGCACAGTGAATAAAGCACCGGCCCTGGAGTCAGGAGGACCTGAGTTAAAATCTGACCTCAGATACTTAACACACACACACACACACACACACACACACACACACTAGCTGTGTGACCTTGCACAATTCACTTAACCCCAATTGCCCCACCTTGCCCCCTCCAAAAAGCAAAAATAAAAATAAATATCATACCTTCCTATTCAATTGATCCTGTGCCCTCTGTCTACACACACTCACATATGTATTCATACACACATATACCCTCCTATATAGACATATATATGTATGTATACATATATATTCATTTATATTCTCTTCAACTATCCTCATACTGAGAAAAGTTTCCTAAGTTACAATTATCATTTTTCTATGTGGGAATGTAAATAGTTCAACTATAATAAGTTCCTTATGATTTCTTTTCCCTCTTTACCTTCTCATGCTTTTCTTGCTTCTTGTATTTGAATGTCAAATTTTCTATTCAACTCTGTTTTTTTTCAGCAAGAATGCTTGAAAGTCCTCTATTTCAATGAATGACCATATCTTCCCCTGAAGAATTATACTCAATTTTGCTGGGTAGGTGATTCTTGGTTTTAATCCTAGCTCTTTTGACCTCTGGAATATCATATTCCAAGCCCTTTGATCCCTTAATGTAGAAGCTGCTAGATCTTATGTTATCCTGATTGTATTTCCACAATGTTCAAATTGTTTTTTCTTGGCTGCTTGTAATGTTTTCTCCTTGATCTTGGAACTCCAGAACCAGGCCATAATATTCCTAGGAGTTTTCTTTTTGAGATCTTTTTCAAGATGTGATTAGTGAATTCTTTCAATTTCTATTTTGCCCTCTGGTTCTAAAATGTCAGGGCAATTTTCCTTGAGAATTTCTTGAAGGATGATTTCTAGGTTCTTTTTTTGATCATAGCTTTCAGGTAGTCCAATAATTTTTAAATTATCTCTCCTGGATGTATTTTCCAGGTCAGTGGTTTTTCCCATGAGAAATTTCACATTGCCTTCTATTTTTTCATTTCTTTGGATCTGTTTGATAGTATCTTGATTTCTCATGAAGTCATTAGCTTCCATTTGCTCCAATCTAGTTCTGAAGGAATTATTATCTTCAGTGAGCTTTTGAAATTCTTTTTTCATCTGACAAATTTGTCTTTTTAAGGCATTCTTCTCCTCATTGGCTTTTTGGGCCTCTTTTGCCATTTGAGTTAGTCTATTTTTTAAGGTGTTATTTTCCTTAGTCAGGTTGTTGACTCTCTTTTCATGATTTTCTTCCATCATTCTCATTTCTCTTCCCAATTTTTCCTCCACTTCTCTTATTTGGTTTTCAAAATCCTTCTTGAGCTCCTCCATGGCCTGTAACTGGATCATATTTTCCTTGGAAGCTTTTGGTGCAGGAGTTCTGACTTTGCTGTCTTCCTCCTGTTCCATGCTTTGACCCTTTTTGTCCCCAAAATAGAAGTGTATAAAGTCAGATTTCTGTGCTTGCTTTGCTTCCTCTGCTTGCTCATGTTGCCACTCAATTACTTGACTTTTGAGCTTTTTGCCACAGTAGAACTCTGCTTCCAGAGAGGAGAGCTTTGTCCTAAATGGCTGGGGTTTTTAACAGCTGCTGGAGGTATTAGTTGGGTGCTCTCTCTGAAGCCTCCCCAAGCTTTGGCACCTGGTCACACAGCCCAGGACCTCCACCCCAGACAGCAATCCAGATCCAAGCAGGTTAAAGCAAGAGCTATTACCCTCAGACTGGTTGCTTGGTCCCCCTACAATCTGCAGGCCAGGAGCTCTGAAGCAGCCACATGGTGGTGCCTGCATAGCCGCAGAGCCTCCACTGCTTCTCAGCTTCTCACTCTGGGGGGCAGAGGCTGGACATGCTCCTCCATCTCCCCCAGTTCCAACAGAGTTCTACACTGACCTTTTACTTTGTCTTTGGCATTTATGGGTTGATAATTCTGGAAACCGCCACAGTTGTTAGTGATCCACTCTCCTGAGGTCTGCTCAAGATGCTGCTGGTTAGGGCCTCCCTGAGGCTAAAACTGTGGGCTCGTGTGGGGCTGGGCTTGGCTCTGAGTGATGGACCCTTCCTGCTGGTCTGTTGGGCTGCCTTCAGTGGGAGATTTGTTTCTCTCTGTTACTTTGTGGGTTCTGTAGCTCTAAAGTTTGCTTAGAGTCATATTTTATTTTGCTTTTTGGAGGGCAATTGGGGTTAAGTAACTTGCCCAAGGTCACATGACTAGTTTTTGTGTTAAGTGTCTGAGGTCAGATTCGAACTCAGGTCCTCTTGACTCCAGGACCAGTGCTCTATTCACTGAGCCACCTAGCTGCCCCTTAGAGTCATATTTTATAGGTATTTGAGGTGGTTAGGTGAGAGCTCATGGAGTTTTCCTGCTTCTACTCCACCATCTTGGCTCCTCCCCCATAGTAGCTCTTTTTGTGGTGGAAAGAATTAGAATTGAGGGGATTCCCATCAGTTGGGGAATGGCTGAACAAGTTGTGGTATATGATTATGATGGAATACTATTGTACCAAAAGAACTGACAAGCAGGTTACTCTAAAAAAAAAAAGGGACCTGGAAAGACAAATAAACTGATGCAAAGTGAAATGAGCAGAACCAGGAGAACATTTTACATAGTAATAGCAATATTGTATAGTGAGCAACTGTGAATGATTTTGCTGTTCTCAGAAATACAATGATCCAAGACAATTCCAAAAGACTTATGATGAAAAAATGCTATCCATTTCCAGAGAAAGAACTGATGGAGTCAATGCAGATAGTGACATAATTTTTTTTAAAGCTTTCTTTCTTTCAGAAAAATTTTTAGGGGTGGCTAGGTGGCACAGTGAATAGAGCACTGACCCTGGAGACAGGAGGGCCTGAGTTCAAATCCAGCCTTAGACACTTGAGACACTTACTAGCCGTGAGACTTTGGGCAAGTCACTTAACCCCAATTGCCCTCCAAAAAAAAAAAGGAAAAAAAATTTTGGGTCTCTGTTTTCTTTTACAACATGACTAATGTGGAAATATGTTTTACTTGGTTGCATATGTACAATCTATATCAAATTACTGCCTTTCAATGAGGGGGGAGGAAAGAAATGATGGGAGAGAATTTAGAACTCAACATTTTAAAAAATAAATTGTAAAAATTGTTTTTACATGTCATTGAGAAAAAGTAAAATATTAAATAAAAATAATTCCCTTTCTAATACCTATGAACAACCACTTAACCAGGTTTTTTTGTGATTTGGCCTCTAGTAAGTACTTGGGATCAAAGGGCCATAGATCTGGAGCCAGAAGGGACTTCAGAGGCCATCTATTCTAAGGGACTTGCTGAAGATCACAAATTTAGCTAGTGTCAGAGACAGGATTTAAGCCAGGTGAACTTTCCACTATTGCTGCAATGCCTGCTACCTCAGAAGATTCCTACTTCAATCTCGTTTTTTCTCCTTTCTCATATGAATGGCTGGAGAAATCAATGGAGCTGGAAGGGTGATTAAAGTTTTTCTCTTTCTGAACTGTTGTAAACCTTCTCTTCCTATCAGTTCTACTTGATAACTGGGGTTCAGTCAGTTTTTTGTATGTGTCCATCTGGGGGTGCTGACTCAATTAATTACAATCAGCAAGTAGGATTATTGGATCACAGATTTGGATCTAGAAGTTATCTTAGAGGTCATTGAGAATGAACCCTAGAGAAATTAATATGCTCAAGGTTCCATAGGCAGCAGAGTTCAAATTGAATCAAGGCCCTTGGACCCTTAATTCAAAGTTATTTCTACTGTACCAAGGATTTATTGAATAACTAATCTACCCCCAGCTTTCTGCTAGTTGTTGTGGGAGGGGTAAAAAGAAGAAAAGGATCCCTGGAGCAGCTTCAAGTCTGGTTGGAAGGGCAGAACAAACAAGAAAATACGACACTGGAGAATCCAGTGTGCGATTGTGTCGGAGACTATCAAATGTCAAAGGAGTTCAGAGGAAGGAAAGATCAGAGTGAGCTAGGCAAATAGGGAAAAGCTTAATGGCAAGGGTGGGACTTAAATAAAATGTTCTATTGAAATGATACTCTGGTAATTCCTCAGGAGTGTGTAGGTAACTGTTCACACATGTGTAAGACAGACTTTGTAATTTAGTCTATCCCTATATGATCCCAAATATCTGGATATGGATTGGAACTCAGACAGAAATCAGAATGTTTGGTTTAGATGACTTCAAATAGCTGTTCCATGAATAAGATAGTTCATCTTTCAGCTCCTAGAAAGCTTTACCTCTTCTACTCCCACTTCTGGTCTCCCTGACTTCCACTAAAATCTCCCTGTTTACAGGAAGCCTTCCCTAAACCTTCTAAATTCCAGTGCTTTTTTCTTTTTGGAGGGGGGAAAGCATGGCAATTGGGGTTAAGTGACTTGCCCAAGGTCACACAGCTAGTAAGTGTTAAGTGTCTGAGGCCGAATTTGAACGCAGGTCCTCCTGACTCCAGGGCCAGTGCTCTATTCACTATGCCACCTAGCTGCCCCAATTCCAGTTCTTTCTGTCTTTTAATAATTTCCTGTTTATCCTGTGTATATTTTACTTTATATATATTTGTTTGCATTTTGTCTCTCCCATCAGAGTGTAAGCTTCTTGAGGAAAGGAACTGTCTTTTGTGTCTTTTTTGTATCCCTAGGGCTTAGCACAGTGTCCTGAATATAGTAGGTGTTTCATAAATGTTTAGTAATTGATTGTAGAAATATTTTTATTATATCTTTATGGTCCTTGCTGCTGCTGAGGGTAGAGTATGCTAAATCAGGAAGGATGATGTATCTTCACTGGGTGATAAAGGGCAGGGTACAGGAGACAAAGTCAAAGTCTGGCCCAGGAGCCTGTTAAAAATGACAGGGAAGAGGAAACTTAAGAAAAAAACCCTAAGTCAAAGTTATTTGGTGGGAGTCACTAAAAATATAATTAGAAAGGAGGCTATGCTGGTACAAAATAGGCCAACTTTAATTCGCCAAATGGAGTTTAGAAAATAGAAAATTCAAGCATCTGAAATCCATGCTACAGAACAGATAAGCAATAGAATATACTTCATCACTTATTGCAGATTGCTCCCTCTATCATTCCCACTCTCACCAATTCTCACTCTCTCCCTTTCTACTGGCTGCTTCCCTGCTATCTATAAATATAGCCATGATTTCCCTCTTGGGAAGATTTGGGTTAGAATCTGATCTCTGACATAGTTTCTGTTTGGTGCTAGACAAGTCACTTAACCTAGCTAAGTGCCTTAGGGGAATTTACTAAAGCTATAGATGGTGGAACCTTGTGGTCTACTTTGGTAGAGAGAATTCCCTGGCATATATTCTGCAATTTAAAAGTCTTAGAAAGTTACCCAGGACACCAAGAAATCAAATGACTTGTCTAGGGTCATCAGAGATAGTATGTGTCAGAAGTGGGACTTGAACCCAGAGTTTCCTGACTCCAAAAACTGTTTCTTTAGTCATTAAATCAAGCTGACTCTCTTAGCTATTCTTCATATACAGAGTTATACAAGAAGGATTTTGCAGATAATTTTCTATAGCACACTATATTTTGACACAGTTGCATGAAAAGTATGGAGAAAGTAAGTTCCTATTGTACATATATTTTTGTTGATTACAAAATCATATAAACTTAATAGAATACTAAACCTTAAAGACTCTCCTTTGAGCATATTCAATATATGTGCATACACATACATACATATGTATTTATATGCTTATGTGTACATATGTATATAACTAAAAATATCTGTAAGGAAATTTAGTACTTATGGCTAGGCCATGACAATATATAATGTAAATGACAATACTACTGAAATTAATTTATAGATATAGTGCTATAACTGACCAAAATACCAAAGGGATACTGTGTAGGATTGGAAAAAATATGACAAAATTCATTCAGAGGAACAAAAGACCCAGAATATCAAGAGAAATGATATAAAAAAGGGAGGAATAAAAAATGAATAACATTTCCAGATTTCGAACTGTACTATAGAGCAATAATCATCAAAACTCTTTACTACTATTTAAAAAATAGAAAAGTAGATCAATGAAATAGATTAGACAAGAAAGAATGAGAAATCATGTAACTGAATAAACCTAGTATTTGATAATTCCTCAAATATAAATTACCTATGAAAGTTTGATAAGAATTACTAGGCAGATGGAAAGTAGTCTGGCAGAAATTAGAATTAGACAAATATCTTGCACCACATACCAGAAAAAAATTGAAATGGGTATGTGACCTGAATATTAATGAGCATTAAAGAAAAAAATGAAATATTTCTTATATCTATAGAAAGGAGGTGAATCCTTAACCAAACAGGAAATAGCAGTGATTATTTGGGACACATGTCATGTAATGAAAAATTGTTTTAAATAGAACTTCCCTTTCTATTATTGGCTCCTGGATTTTGTTGCTGATGTATAGAAATGCTATTTATTTTTGTGGCTTTTAAAAAGAAAAACCCTTCACTAGATCCTATCATTCCTTCAAGCTATCATCTTATATCTCTTCTCCCTTTCTCAAACTCCTAGAAAACCTGTCTACACCCATTACTTCCCATTCTTCTTTCATTCACTCTTCAATCCTGCAGAATCTAGCTTCTAACCTCATCCACTCTCTAAAACAGCTTTCTCTGAAGTTACCAATGATCTCTTAATGATCATATCTGATGGTGTTTTCCTCACTTTTTATCCTTCTGGATGTCTAGGCAGCATTGGACACTTCTGACCACCCTTTCCTCCTGGAAGGGAAGCTTACTCTCTTTTCTGGATTGCTGTGAGACTGCTCTCTCTTGGTGCTCCTTCTACCTGTCTGGCCACTGTTTTTTAGTTTTCTTTGTTAGCTCATCATCTATATCATATCCTTTAATTCTGGGAGGAATCCTAAGGCTTTTTAGTGGTCCCTCCTCTTGGTACACGAGGTCACTTGTTGAGATTCCATTGGATTTAATTATCATCTCTATGCAGATAACTAACAGATCTATGTATCTAGCCCCAATCTTTTCTCTGAGCTTCGATCCTACATTACCAATTTACTGTACATCTCAAGTGCAACATATCCAAAACAGAGTTCATCATTATTCCTTAGCATATCTGACCACTCTTCTTCTAAATGAACTCCAGTGACTTCCTATTGTCTCTAGGATCAAATATAAACTTCGTTTAGCTTTTAAAGCCTGTCACAATTTAAGCCTGGGTCCAACCCATATTTCCAGGTTTAATACTCTCTCCACTGCACTTTGTAATCTAGTCAGATTGGCTCTTTCTCTGATCCTCAAACACTGAACTCCATTTTCTCTTTGCACTGACTGTTCCCAATCACTTGGATGCATTCCCTCCTCAACTCTGCCTCATAGAACTCCTTTTTTTCCCCAAGATTCAGCTTAAGTACCACTTTTTACACAATCCTCCAACTGCTAATGTCCTGTCCCAAATTATCTTACATTGAACTAATTTATATTTATTTTTTTTTAATATTCAATCTGTATAGACATATGTACTTTTCCCTTCCATTTTAGAATGTAAGCCCCTAAAAATATTAGGATTGTTTTATTCTGTGAACTTATGTCCCAAGTGCCTATTATCATTCCTAGTATTTTTTTGGCTTTTTGGAGGGGGGAAGACAGGGCAGTTGGGGGTAAGTGACTTGCCCAAGGTCACACAGCTAGTAAGCGTCAAGTGTCTGATGCTGGATTTGAACTCAGGTCCTCCTGACTCCAGGACCAGTGCTCTATTCACTGTGCCACCTAGCTTCCCCTTGTTCCTAATATTTTTTTTAATAAATGCTTATTGATTGCTCTCCTGCCTTCATCCATTGTCATAAATAAGTGGTTTTTAATGGCTGGAATGTACTCTCTCATCTCCATCTTTCTTCAAGGCTCATCTCAGATACTAGCTCCTCTGTAAAGCCTTCCCTGATCTCAGTTTTCTCAAATTTCTTATTTTTTTTATTTTGGAGGGCGGAAGGTGAGGCAATTGGGGTTAAGTGACTCGTCCAAGGTCACACAGTTAGTAAGTGTGTCAAGTGTCTGAAGTCATATTGAAACTCGGGTCCTCCTGACTCCAGGACCTGTGCTCTATTTACTAGGCCACCCAGGTGCCCCTCAAATTTCTTTAATGAACAAATGAAGTATTTATTATGTGCAAAACACTGTGGCAGGTGCTAGGAATACAAAAAGAAATATAAGACTACTGTTTTCAAGGAGGAGGGGAAAGGAATAAGAATTTATATAGCACCTACAGTGAGGCAGGCACTATACTAAGCACTTTTACAAATATTATGTGGTTTGATCCTTATGACATTTCTGAGGTAGGTGCTATTATTATCCCTAATTTTTACAGTTGAGGATATTTACTTCAGTTCAATAATTTGATAAGTGCTTATTGTGTGCCTACTCTTGAGATAGACCTGGTAATGCTAAATGATATTACATTAATAAACTGAGGTATGATTATTTATTGCCATTGGAAGGTATAAGTGATCGTCACAAATATTGTAATAATAACAGTTAACACTTGTATAGAGCTCATTCTATTCCAGGCACTATGCTAAATGCTTTACAATTATTTCATTTGAACCTCTTAACAATCCTGAGAAGTAAGTGCTATTTTTCCCCTATTTTACAGATAAAGAAACTGTAGTTAAACGATTTGCCTATAGTCACACAGCTAATGAGTGTCTGAGGACAGATTTGAATTCAGATCTTCCTGACTCACACTCTATCTTTTCACATTCTGATGGGGGAGATCAGGCATAATATTGTACTTTTCCTCTTTCTCTCCACTCTATGGATACTATATTTTCCTTGTAGAAGGTAAGCCCCTTGATGGTAGAGATGATTTTGTTTTTATTTAGGCAGCATCAGAACTTAAAACAGTGCCTGGACCATAGTAGGTGCTTAACAAAGTTGGAATTGAATTCAGACACTGAGGACTATTATAGGAGTTTACAGAAAGTATTCAAGTCATAGTTTATGACTTGACTTCTGGTTTTTCCTATATGTAAGACTAGTAGTCTGTATGCATGCAATCCTATTAAATAATCATGGAGTTGCTCTTCACTTTTTATATATTTAGGTTTTCAAGGTCAGAGAGTTTGGTAGCTAAATTTCCTAAGTACTTTGGCTGTAATTAGGTTATGCTGCCACTAGGTTGTGGTGGTGTCTTGACTAGCCAGGCAGCTCTGGTTGAGCAGATTGTGCATCTGTGATTTCTGTTTTCTTACATCAGAGTAAATCTTATACTATTTAAATATGTCAATAAATGTTAGGAGATTGCCTTAGTGCAACTTTCTCCCTCTGTCTCTCCCTCTCCCTCTGTCTCTCTCTCTCTCTCTCTCTCTGTCTTTCTCTCTCTCTCTGTCTCTCTCTCTCTCTCTCTCTCTCTCTCTCTCTCTCTCTCTCTCTCTCTCTCTCTCTCTCTCTCTCTCTCTCTCTCTCTCTCTCTCTCTGTCTCTCTCTCTCTGTCTCTCTCTCCCTCCCTCTCTCTCTCTATGTCTCTCTGTCAAATAATAAAAATACTTTATATTTGCCTCTATCTCTTCTCTCCTTTCCCTCCTTTTCCCCTAACTTTTTCTTCTCCCCCCCCATTTTTCCTCCATCTTGCTATCTTTAAAAACATGATCTA
>NW_027185871.1:0-18033 GCF_028583685.1 Petaurus breviceps papuanus
CCAGTGATCTATTCACTGCGCTGCCTAGCTGCACCCCCCTCCCCCCCTCCCAAGTTCTTTTAATGATACAAATATAGCACTGATACCTAAACCAGGGAGAGTCAAAACACAGAAAAAAAAAGTGTAGAACAAATTCTCTAATGAATACAGAGGCAAAATTTTTAAATAAAATATTAGCAAAAAGATTACTATAACTTATCATGAGAATAATACATGTTGACCAGGTAGGATTTATACCAAGAATTCAGGGTTAGTTCAATATTAAGAAAACTATCAGCATAACTCAGATCAACAATAAAACTAACAGAAACTATATGATTATCTCACTAGATGTAGAAAAAACTTTTGACAAAATACAACACCCATTCCTATTAAAAAAAACAACACTAGAGAGCATAGGAGTGAATAGAGCCTCCCTTAAAATGATAAGTAGCATCTACCTAGAACCATCAGCAAGCATGATATGTAATGGGGAGAAGCTAGAGGCATTTCCAATAAGATTGAAGGCAGAACAATGATGTCCATTATCACCACTGTTATTCAATTTGGTACTAAAAATGTTAGCTTTAGCAATAAGAGAAGAAAAAGAAGTTGAAGGAATTAGAAAGGATGAAGAAGAGACTATGTTATCACTCTTTGCATATGATATGATGATATACTTAGAGAATCCTAGAGAATCAAGCAAATAAAATCCTTGAAATAATAAACAACTTTAGCAAAGTTGCAGTATATAAAATGAACCCACATAAATCATTGGCATTTCTATATATTATTAACAAAGCACAACAGGAAGAGACAGAAAGAGAAATCCCATTTAAAGTCACTTTAGACATTATAAAATATTTGGGAGTCTACCTGCCAAAACAAATCCAGTAACTATATGAATACAATTACAAAACACTTTTCACACAAATAAAGTTAGATCTAAATAATTGGAAAAACATCAGTTGTTCATGAGTAGGCTGAGCTAATATAATAAAAAAGACAATTCTACCTAAATTAATTTACTTTTTTAGTGCCATATGTGATAGTAATGGCAATTAAAGATTCCCCTGTATTGGCTTGGTTTTCAAATTGATTGTGTTAAAACCCAGAGTTTGTTAATCCCACCTGTGGGATGGGCTTGTTGATGTGAAAAGAAAGTCCTGAATTGGGAGGAGCTGGTGATGTAGATTTGGAGAGACACTAGAGAGAGGCGGAAGATCTTTTTGGAAGCAGCACCTCGTGGAGAGAGAGAGACTAAGAGAATTGCTGGTGGCCGCTTTGAATTGCCCTGGACTTTTGAGACCTGCCCCCTGAGCTGCCAAGGACTGAGGAGACATGGCTGTTTTGCTGGTACTTTGTCTGTCTGTTTTGATGTTGTTTTTCCAGATTTGTCCACTGGTGAAAGACAGTCCTTTTGTTGAAGAAGTCCTGGAACCTGGCTGTTCGCTAAGAAGCCCTGAGACTGTCCTGCAGACAGAGAGTGAATACTGTCCACTGGTGAGGGACAGTTCTGTTGTTGCAGGGGTATGGAGACTGTCCTGCAGACAGAATGAATATTGTCCACTGGTGAGGGACAGTGCTGTTGTTTCAGGGGTCTGGGAGCCTTTCTGTTGGTTCAGAAGCCCTGAAGAAGGATTTTCTTGTTGTATGTTTACAGAAATCCTGGGAGAGGGCTTTGCTAATGTGTTCAGGGGTTCTAGGACTGTTCTACAGACAGAGGATAAATTCATGAAGGGACTGGCAATGTATCTTATGGCCTTGCTAAGCCTTGTCTCCCCAGGAACTAAGATTGCTGAGAACTTGCCTAGTGTCAAGATGAAGAAAAGACCTCCATTTGGGTATTAAGTGCTGTGTTTAAACTTGAAGTAACTCTGGGGTAGATTCAATTGTGATCCAGGGGTGGGGAACTTTTGACCTTATTGTGCTCTGTGATTGACAAATGAAGGTACTTCACCTATGTTTGGAAACTAATCTCCATTTGAGAAGAGGGGCTTTGTGGTGGACTTAATTAAGGTATAGCCTAGGGGTGGAGAAGTATTTAGAACAGAGACTTTGTAATTGATTGAATGATTGGAAGGTCCTGGGGTGGGGTAGTACTTGGAGATTATTTAATCATGCTTAGTAAATGCTGTATTTGGAATGATGTGATGTTTTGATCTTCTCTGTTCTTGGTTTGTCACTGAATAAAATAGAGAGCACCTATGCTGGTATTTTGAACCTGGGAAGTTGCCTTCTTTTGGCATTACATTACACCATACCAGTCAGACTACCAAAAATTATTTAATAGACCTAGAAAAAATAATATTAAAATTCATCTGGAAGAACAAAAGGTCCAGAATATCAAGGGAATTAATGAAAAGAAATTCTAGGGAAGGTGGCCTAGCCATGCCACAGTTCTTAAATTGTATTATAAAGCAGCAATCATCAAAACTACCTGGTACTGGCTAAGAAATAGAGGGGTAGATCAGTGGAATGTTAGGTACACAAGATACAGTAGTCAATGATTATAACAATCTACTGTTTGATAAACCCAAAGACCCTAGCTTCTGTTATAAGAACTCATTATTTCACATAACTGCTGGAAAATAGTATGGCAGAAACTGGGTATAGATAATCGTCTGACACTGTATACAAAAATAAAGTCCAAATGGGTACATGATTTAGATATAAAGGCTGATACTATAAACAAATTAGGGGAGCAAGGAATAGTTTATCTGTCAGATTTATGGAGAATTGAGGAATATACGACCAAATAAGAGATAGAAAATATTGTGAAATGCAAAATGTATAATTTTGATTACATTAAATTGAAAAATTTTTGCACAAAGCCAATGCAACCAAGATTAGGAGGGAAGCAGAAAACTGGGAAAGAATTTTTACAACTAGTGTCTCTGGTAAAGGCTTCATTTTTAAAATATATAGAGAACTGAATCAAATTTATAAGAATACAAGTTATTGATAAATGGTCAAAGGATATGAATAGGCAGTTTTCAGAGGAAGAAATTAAAGCTATCTATGGTCACATGAAAAAATGCTCTAAATCACTATTGATTAGAGAAATGCAAATCAAAACAACTCTGAGGTACCAAATCACACCTATCAGATTGGCTAACATGACAAAACAGGAAAATGACAAATGTTGAGAATATTTGGGAAAGTTGGAACACTGATTCATTGTTGGTGGAGCTATGAGCTGATCCAACTGTTCTGTGGAACAATTTGGAACTATACTTAAAGGGCTATAAAAATGTGCATACCCTTTGATCCAGCAACACCACTTCTAGGGCTGTATCCCAAAGAGATTATAAAAATGGGAAAAGGCCCCACATGTACAAAAATATTTATAGCAGCTCTTTTTGTGGTGGCCAAGAACTGGAAATTGAGGGGATGCCTATCAGTCGGGCAATGGCTGAACAAGTTGTGCTCTATGAATATAATGGAATACTACTGTTCCATAAGAAATAATGAGCAGATGGACTTCAGAAAAAAAAGAAACTTATATGCACTGATGCTGAGTGAAGTGAGCAGAACCAGGAGAACATTTTACACAGTAACAGCCACAGTGATCGATGACTGATTTTGCTACATTTAGCCCTTCTCAGCAATGCAAGAACCTAAAACAATTCTTAAGGACTCATGATGGAAAATGCCATACACATCCAGAGAGAGAGCTATGGAGTCTGAATGCAGAGTGAAGGAGACTATTTTTTTTTTTCTCATGGTTTCTCCCATTCATTACAATTCTTCTATACAACATGACTAGTGTGAAAATAGGAATGTTTAATAGGAATGTATATGTAGAGCCTATATCAGATTGCTTGCCATCTTGGGGAGAGAGGAGAAGGATGGTGTAGCAGCAAGCACCCCAGCGTCCCCAGGGTGTCTGCCACCACAGGTTCTTGGATCTGCTTTGATAAAGGAAAGCAACTCAAAATGGGTTAATAAGCTTACTTTAATCAGTCAAACATATATCGTTTACCTAGTTCAGGGGAAAAAGTTCAGCACCCCGAACTTCAGAGTATACAGACAGAACTATCAAGACAGAAACAGATCAAGTAGACAGATTTCCAAACTGTCCAACCATTAAATCCATACCAAATCAACATCTGGGTTTCAAAGGGGGGGGGGGTGTCTGGACATGGCTTCCCAGAGTTTCATCAAATCACAGAACACTTCTCAAAGTGAGCCCCAAACAAAGCTACACATCAGGGCTTATATAGCCTTCCCCTGGCTCAGAGAATGTAACAACTTTATTGACTCACTGGCCAATCAAGAAGTATCTACTGAAAAACAAGCCTCCCACCCCAGGCTCCAGGTGCACTTTAGCCTAGGGGCAGGGAAGATCTTCCAAATTTACATTCCCATTACAGATGGGGAGAAAATTTAAAAATTAGGAAGTGAATGTTGAAAACTAAAAATAAATAAATAAACTTTTAAAAAAGGAGGGGTAAGAGTTAGATTAAATCCAAATCAGTAAGTGTTTATTAAGTACTTTCTGTGTGCTGGGTGATGGAGATATTTAGACAAAAAACAGTCCCTGACTTCAAGAAGATTATATTCTATAGTATGGTTAAAATATGTGCACAGAGTAACAGTGACTGCCCCCTCTTCCTCTGAGAGCCAGGTATGTTATATTTTACCCTTCCCCTATGGGTCTTTGGTACCCTTAAAGCAGCTGAGGGGTGTCTAGTCTCTGTCACTGGTTCAAACACTCACCAACTGTTTTCACCCAACTTTAGGGATGTTTAGCACCGCTGATCCTTTTAACTACTGAACGGTCAGTAGCTTTTACGAAGGAATATTTACCTCGAAGGTATAGGAAGAACAAATATATAACTATCACTCTCAACACGTTGGAGTTATAATCTCCCCCACACCCTTGAACAACCTCCATCTTTGGGGAGGGGAAAGGAAGTAGATTCACAGCTTAATTCAGTTTCTACATGGTGTTAGTCCAAGTTCAAAGACCAAAGTCCGCCTGGGTTTGCTTTCTGGCACTCTGACTTTTTAGGGACTTTATGCTGAATTAGCAGAAATATCTGGCCGGGAATCTTGGTTCCAAGGTCACCATGGCTTGAGTTCTTGGTCTGGGGACTCAATTTTCTGCACCTAGAACTGAAAAGGACAAGCAAAACAGATCAAAACCCCAAGGCTGTTTCTTGGGGCCACAGGGCCTTAGGGTAAAGGAAAGGTGACCTTTCCTCCCAGTGATTTAGCATCATGGTATCTGTGCTGTGCTGTGCTGAACAAGACCCCTGGATGTCACTGGAAGGGAGAATTTGACCAGGCCTACTCAGGTGCAACTAACTCTGGCTAGGCAGCAAGGGAAAGAGGCTACTTTCACCCCCATGAGAGAGGAATGAAGGATTTCTTCTCCCAGAAAGAAGCAAGTTCCTAGCATCTTGCACATGGGTATTCTCCATCTTTGGCTGATCCAGGGAAGTGTCAAAGCCCTGTTCCCTAAGTAAATACAGAGTGACTTTAGGAAGTGGAAATGAGCACTGCCAATTTGGAGGGCCTAGAAAGACTTTGAGTAGGAGACAACTTAGGGGCAGCTAGGTGGCACAGTGAATAGAGAACCGGCCCTGAGGTCAGGAGGACCTGAGTCCAAATCCGACCTCAGACACTTAACTAGCTATGTGACCTTGGGCAAGTCACTTAACCCCAATTGCATTGCCTTTCCCCCTCCAAAATAAAAGGAGACAACTTAACAAAGCCTTAAAGTCAATGAGGAGTTCTGGGAGGTGGAATTGAGGAGAGAGAGCAATCCAGGTATGGGGCAGGGGAAGGGGAAAGGGGGAAAGCCTGAGCAAAAGTCAGGGAGGCAAGAGATGGAATGTTTTATATGGAGAACAGCAAGTAGATCTATCTGCTTGACTGGAATGTAGAACACATGCCTGGAGAGTGAGGGGGATTTGAAATTGCTGGAAAGAAAGTTTGGAGGCAGATAAAGAAGGGCTTTAAATGTTAAAGAGAGGAGTCTGTATTTCATCCTAAAGGTGATAGGGAAGTATTGAAGAGAGTCAGAAAGGGGAGAATAGCATTCTAGGCAGAGGGAACAGGTAAAGGTGAAGAGTTAGAAATCCACAGATACATTCAACATGGTAACCAAATAGAAGTGAAGTGTTCTGAACTAGAGTGTGCCATAGTTCCATTGTACTCTGTCTTAGTCCGTCCATATCCAGAGGACTGTGCTCAATTCCAGGTGTCCCACGTTATAAAGGACATTGACAAACTGGCAAGTGCCCAGAGGCAGGTGACTGGAATGGTGAGGGGCTTTGGGGCCATGCTCTACAAGGATCATTTGAAGGATTCTGAGATGGGTACCTGGAGAAATGAAGACAATTCTATTTGAATTCAAGTATTTGAAAGGCTATTATATAAAAGAGGGATTGAAAATTTTTCATCTGGTCCTAGAAGTCAGGGCTAAAGTAGTGAGTGGCAGATGCAAAGAGGCAAATTTAGGTTTGACAGAAGGAACAACTTCCTAATAATTAGAGTTGTCCAAAAAGGCTGCCATGGGAGGTGGTGGGTAGAGAGGTCTTCAAGCAAAGGCCAGAGGCTCACTGGTCAGGTATGTTATAGAGGGGACTCTTTCAGGCATGGAGTAGCCTGAGAGACTCTGTTCCAATTCTGAGATTCTACAGTAGAGAGAGACAATTAGCAAACCAGATGTGTTCAAGGAGAGTATAAATAATAATTGTTGCACTGAATAAATCAATTAAATTGGTTATTGACAGATTGATGGGAGTAAAACAATTGCTATAATAACCATGTTTAAAAACAGTTTCTCTCTTTGTCTCTCTCTCTCATCTCCACACACACACACACACAGGGGCACACACAGACACATACACAAACATGCACAGATACAAGCACATACACACAGAGACACACGTAAATATATATACACATATATACACTAACATATACACAGAAACACAAATATACACATAAACAGACACACACACAACAGACACATACAAATACACACTAATGTACACACAAACACACAGAGACATATACTCATATACATACAAACACAAGCATGTACACAAAGACATACAACAGACATACAAATACACACAGACAAATATACACACAAATACACACATTCTTTTGGTGCATTTCAAGAATTCCATGTCAGATGGGGAAGCAATTGTATAGAAAGTATTCCTCATCCTGACAGCTGCCAAAATAAATGAAGTTTGGAGAAAAGAAAATAGTAATTAGGCACAGAGCAGGTCTCCCTTCTCCTGACCTGAAGACTTTGTATTTCTACCCTCCTTTTCTTTTCCCTATATCCTTGGAATTAATTCTGAAAGTTCAGTCTTTTTTCTTTGTTGTTTAATTTCCAGAAGAAGCTCTAATAAGAATGGACAGCATTGTCAGCACTGAAACAAGCACACAGGCCTGAGAACACCCCATGTCACTTCCCTGGGGAGTCTGGCTTTATCATTAATGAAGCCCGCTTTGCTCAAGGAAATGACAAACTGGAGGTCACATGTCCATCAAAAGTGGCATCTTGCTGTCAGAACGGCAGGGCCTGCAATGACCCAGTGCACTTTATCTGAAAAACTCAAGTCACTTTTCAATGTGAATGGGCACCCAACTGGGTAACTAGTCATATAGATACTCTCTTCCTTTCATTTCTCCCCCTACTCTTTTGTTCTCTTTCCTCTCCCTTTTCTTTCTCTATGCCTCATATACTTGTTTTTTTGCTGTTAATTTGAGGACAAAATAAAGCATAATTATAGCACTTTAAGAAAGCTTTAAATCTGTCCCCAAGCCAAAAAATAAAAGGCCCAAAGCCTGATAGTTTATGTTTCTAGTTTTCTGATTCCAAAATATTTTTGTTTGAAAAATCAATAGCCATTTATCTAGTTTTTTGTCATTTCATTTTTTCTAATTTTAATTTATTTTTAACATTCATTTTAAAAACCTGATTTCAAAATTCTCTTCCTCTTTTCTGCCCCCCTTCCCGTTGAGAAGGCAACTAATGCAATATCAGTTATGCATATGAAGTCATGTAAAATATTTCCATATTAGCCATAATGCAAAAAACAAAACAAAACAAACCAAAGCCAAAAACCAAGCAAAAAAACTCCAAACAATAAAAGGCAAGAAACATAAAGAAAGTGGAAAAAAAGTATGCTTCAATCTGTACTCAGAGTTCATTAGTTCTCTCTCTTGGTAGATATCATTTCTCATCATGGGTCCTTTGAAGTTGTCTTAAATCATCGTTTTAATCAGAGTAGCTAAGTCTCACAATTGGTCATCATTATAATATCACTATTACAATCCACAGTGTTCTCCTGGTTCTCTAATCAAAGTTAGTCATCACAAATCAAGGGGATTCCCATCAATGGGGGAATGGCTAAACAAGGCATGGTATATGAATGTAAGGGAATACTACTGTGCTATAAGAAATGAGGAGCAGATGAACTTCACAATAACCTGGAGAGACTTATACAAATTGATATTCAGTGAGAAGAGAAGAACCAGGAGAAATTTGTATACAATTACAAATTTGTACATCAACCTATGTGTGATGACCAACTTTGATAGTTGGGCTCTTCTCAGCAATGCAGGTTTATACGTCAACCCCAAAAGACTCATGATAGAGAGAGATGTCTATATACAGAGAAAGAACTAGAAAGAACTGAGTTTGAATCCAGATTGAAGCAAACTACCTGATCTTTTTCTTTTTCTTTTTTTGTTGTTTCCTCTTTCCCATTGTTCACTCCATTGGTTATAATCCTTCTCTACAACCTGACTAATGTTTAATGTGAAGGTATTTGTAGATCCTATAATTTTTTTTAAGCAATTGGGGTTAAGAAACTTGCTCAAGGTTACACAGCCAGGTGTTTCTGGGTGGGTGCTAAGTGTCTGAGCCCGGATTCGATCCCGGGTCATCCTGACTCTGGAGCTAGTGCTCTTACTTGCTGTGCTACCTGGCCACCCCTGTAGATCCTATAATTGATTGCATGCTACTATGGGAAGGGGTGGGGGGGAGGGAGGAGAGGAAAGGGGAGAAAATTTGAAATTCAAGGGATTGTGGAACTGAATCTTATAAACTAAAAGTAAACAAATAAATTAATAAAAAAAAGAAATTAAAAAAAAGTTTATCAGATACGATGTGTCTGTAATTGTGTACAAAGTTCTCCTGGTTCTGCTTTCCTCACTATTATGAAGTCCTTCTGCTCCTCATTTCTTATAGCACAATAATATTCACAATCATATATTATAATTTGTTCAGCTGTTTCCCAACAGATGAGCATCCCCTCAATTCCATTTCTTCACCATCACAAAAAGAACTAGTATAAATATTTCTGTACCTATAGGTCCTTTTCCCTTTTCTTTGATCTCTTTGGGGGTACTGACTTAGTAGTGGTATTGCTGAGTCAAAGGGTTAGCCCTTTGGGCATAGTTTCAAATTGTTCTCCAGAAGCGTTGGACCAATTCACAACTCCACCAAGAGTGCATTTTTCCACTTCCCTTTTAACATTTATCATTTTCTTTTTCTGTCATGTTAGCCAATTTGATAAGTGTTACCATTTAAAAACCCTTTGATAATTTCGTTTGATTCACATAACTACTGAGGCAGGTAGACACTCAGTGAAAGTGTCATTTCAGAGTTGGAAGGATTGTGAAGGCCAATTCATATCAAAGTGGGAATTTCCTCTATTCTATTCCTGACGTGTGATCATCTATTTTTCGCTTAAAGACCTTCAATAAGCTCTATAAAACATCTCATTCCACTTGTAAGTAGCTCCAATTGTTAAGAAGTTTCTCCTCAAGTAAATGTGAAATTCCTTTCTTCATTAAAATCCACTTCTCTTATTTATACCCTTTGGGCTCAAGCAGAATGGGCTTAATCTATCTTCTTACAGGTGTCCAAGAAATTTTAATGATATCATAAAACATTTAAATATGACTATATGTCAAACTGAGTGATATAGATAGAAAGTGAAATAAGAATTTAGAGGGTATATAGATCAGTGTGTGTCTAAATGATTAGGGAAGACTTTCTTGTGGAGACAAGACTTTACCTGGACCTTGAAGTATGGATCATTTGATCCCATTTTTCCAATTGAAAAAAGACCTTAAGGGGTGGCCAGGTGGCTCAGCGAGTAAGAGCAGCAGCTCCAGTGTCGGGATGACCTGGATCAAATCCGGGCTCAGATACTCAGCACCACACCCAGAAATAACTGGCCGTGTAACCTTGAGCAAGTTACTTAACCCCAATTGCTTTAAAAAAAAAAATCCAATCTCTTCAGTTTATAGATGAGGAAACACAGGCTCAAAGAAGTTAAGTAATGTGTTCAGGGTAATGTAGCTAATTAAGTGTCTGAGGTAGGATTCAAATCCAGGTCTTCTTGCCTCCACAAGTCCGGCACTCTAGCCATTGGACCATTTCTTTGGGCCTGGATTCATATAAGTGACAGTGGGTTAGGGAAGATATTCTAAATCAGGATAATAGCATGAGCAAACCTTTTTGATATCTAGGCTATGCACATAGTTATATTGATTAGGTAAGATGGATACTTATCAACAGGTGTACTAGTTTTTTCCTATACTTTAATTTCTGTTTAACTAAGGGGCAGCTAGGTGGTGCGGTGGATAGAACATGAGTCAGAAGGACCTGAGTTCAAATATGGCCTCAGACACTTAATAACCATATGATTCTGCTGAAGTCACTTAACCCCAATTGCTTCCCCCCAAAATTTCTGTGCAAGTTGATGTGGAGAACATATTAAAGAGAAGGTTGGCAATTTGCAATGAATGTAATTCATTGGCAACCATTAGGAAAGATTATTCTTTGACAACTCCATACAAAGGGGAAAATCTGACAGAAGATACTGATAACCACACATCAATCTGTACCATCTGGCTGTACCCCAGAAATATAGAAAGAGAAGGTTGTTTTGTAGATCCAGATTTAGCAATGCCCCCTGTCTTTACCAAGACAATTTCCTGAGAAAAACCAAGAAACCACAAAGGAAGAGTCCACGGGAAAGTAGAACTCATCCAATTTCCGATGGCATCTCCTGCTGTAAATAAATGAGCATTTAGGCAATTTTCCCTCAGGCCTCCCATGATTCATACCTCTTTAACCTGCTGTAGTTAGGACTCCTCTCTGTGTCCGTTGTGGTACCTTTAGAAAGAATATCTGACTGAATTATTAGGATATCAGATTCTGACACGTGGTTCACGTGAATTTGAAATTGATTATTTTTTTGAGTCTTCCCACTGACTTCCTTTCATCTTCCCTCACTTTATGGAAAGAACACTGACGTTGCAATCAAGAGACCTGCATTTGTTTCTTATTAGCTGTGTGACCTTGGACAGATAACTTTGTTTCTCGATTTTATATTCATGAATCAATCATTAAACATTTATTAAGTACCTATTATGTACTATGCACTGTGCTAAGCTTTGGGAATACAAAAAAAGGAAAAAGACAAGTCTCTTTACTCAAGGAGCTTGCAGTTTAACAGTGGAGTCAACAGGTAAACAAAGATATACAAAGCAAGCTATGTACAGGATAAATACAAAATAAGTAACAGGGGAAAAACACTAGCATTAAGAAGGATTGGGGAAGGTTTCTTGTAGAAGGTGGGATTTTCCATGGGGTTTAAAATAAGCCAGGCAGGGTTGATAGTTGGATCAAAGGAGGGAAAGAGCTTTGAAGGCATGGTGGACAGCTAGGGAGAATGCCTGCAGCAGAGAGGTATGGAGTCTCTTGTTGGTGGAATAGCCAGGAGGCTGGTGTCACTGAATAGAAGAGTATGTGTTGGAGAGTGAGGTGTAAGAAGATTGGGAAGATGAGAGAGAGCTAGGTTATGAGGGGCTTTGAATGCCAAACAAGAGCATATGAAGATAATAATAAAATCTTTTCTATTTTACAGAGCTGTTGGGAGGAAGGTATTTTGTAAATAAATGTGAGACTTTGTTATTCATTTTACCCTGAAGGATGGTTTCACATATGAAAAAAAAAACTGCTTGCCCCTGTCTCTGCCCTGCTCCCAGATTCCCTTTAGTGGTACATTGCAGGGTGAGGACCACAAATTAACTGTTTGTGCTGGAAGGAGTTCTTTCTTTGGCCTCTCCTCTCTTCCCTACTCCTCTCTTTATTAAGTTTCCCTCTTAGCACTTCTAATAACCTCTGTGACAGGATAAACTTTTGCTCGCTCACTCCTTTCATCTTCCCTGATCTTATAGAAAAATGGAAAGAGAAAGAAGTTAGACAGCAACATGGTGGATGGACTCCCTGGAACTTTTACAGTCCTGGCCTCAGATGCAGGCAACTCTATTTTTAAAGGACCACACTCCTTTCATTATAACCTAACCATCTCAACACCTAAACAGGATATAACAAAACTTATAAACATTATGGATATAAAGTTCTTTCCTTACCCTTTACACATATCAATATAGAGGTAGAACTGGCCAAATGGTTAAAGCCCACCCTCAAACCAATAACACATCTGCACTACACAGTATATTTCTTTTTTTTTTTTTAAGCAATCAAGGTTAAGTAACTTGCTCAAGGTTACACGGCCAGTTATTTCTGGGTGTGGTGCTGAGTATCAGAGCCCAGATTTGATCCCCAGGTCATCCTGACACTGGAACCGGTGCTCTTACTCGCTGAGCCACCTGGCCTCCCCTAAGCAATTGGGGTTAAGTAACTTGCTCAAGGTTACACGGCCAGGTGTTTCTGGGTGGGTGCTAAGTGTCTGAGCCCAGGATTCGATCTCCAAGTCATCCCGACACTGGAGCCGGTGCTCTTACTCACTGTGCTACCTGGCCGCCCCCTTTCTTTCTTTCTTTTTTTTTTTTTTTAAAGCAGTTGGGGTTAAGTCACTTGCTCAAGGTTACACGGCCAGTTATTTTATGTGGCTGTTAGGTATCTGAGGCCGGAACCAATCCCAGGTCTCCTGACTCCAGGGCCGGCGCTCTTACTCACTGCACTACCTGGCTGCCCCGCTACAGAGTATACTTCAACCTTAAAGTTAAAACCCAAGTGAAAGGAGGAATTCATGCAGACATAGTCTACTTTTCTTGATTGTTACAAAATGTCTTGCTCACTTGCTCAGATCCAAGCCATTAACTCCCCCTCAATAATGTGACCCTGAATTGTGCCCTAGGTTTTGTGTTATATTTAGTAATGTGGATAATCAATATAAATTACCAAGTACCTTTCCCCCTTATCTTCTCTGGCTCCTAAGACAATTTAAAATTATTTAAAATGTCAGAAACTATATGATTTTGTTTTCACTTGAGTACTGTCAAACTCCAATGTTTAGGGAAATGCACTGTTCACATATACACATATATTCACAACATATATATTGACATTTGTACTATTTGCTCAGAATGGGAGAGGTCAGGATTGAGTATAGAGAAAAGTATAGGAACCCCTTTAATTCAATTCATTAATTCATTCAATAAACAGAGAAAGGTAAATGTCATTTATGTATTAGTCCTTATTACTTCATCAGGTATTTGTGCTAAAAAGCTGAAAAGAGAATACATGATCAATGAATGGTGAATAGTTGAATATCTATGACATATGAATGTAATAGACTATTCTTTAAGAAGATGAAAATGTTAAGAATTTGGGGAACATGAGAAGAACTTGCATGAAATGGAGAAGAAAGAGAGCAGAGACAAAAAATAGTACTACATACAATTGCACAAATGTAAATAAAATAAATGTTAAGAGTCAACAAAACTCACGTTAAACACAATATTACTATCTGAGTTAAAGCACACATCTTTTCTTTGAACAGTTTAACTAGAGAAATGGAAAGTGACATGTCATCAGTTGAAATCACTCCATTGGGTGGTATTTGGGTGGGTGGGGTGGATGTGCTTTGAAGGCAGTTTTGTTTGAATGTTAATTAGTAAGTACCTGTTGTGTTCAAGAAAAATGGAGCAAGAATTTTTTTAAAAGTACAATGTCAATTGTTTTATTGCTAGGATTCCTCAGATTTGATTTATAAAAGAATTTATCATCCTGTCAAAAACACTCACACACATGTAAAATGTTTTGATTGTTCCTTTTTTTGTTGTTGTATTACCAATAAGCACAAACATTTGGAGATACAAAGAACGAGGAAAAGAAACTGAATACTTCTATTAGGTAGTTAAAAAAAGAGAAATGTATATATACAATCTACATCTTAATAGCTTAATCAGGTAGGAACAAAGTTTCTTTATTTGAGTCTCCTGCATTTCCTTTTTTCTTCTATGTATTTATTTATTTATTTTTTGAAACAATTGGGGTTAAATAACTTGCTCAAGGTTACAAGGCCAGTTATTTTGTGTGGGTGCTAAGTATTGGAGACCAGAACTGATCCTGGGTCCTCCTGACTCTGGGGCCAGTGCTCTTACTCACTGTGCCACCTAGCCGCCCCTCTTCTATGTATTTAAAAAGATGTGTTGTTGAAACCCTTAAAAATAGCTATATACATACCACATCTATGTGTATATATGCATATGCATATAGGTGTCGGCTGTGTTTATATATACATATAAGTGCACACATGTGCATACATATATGTATGCATATGCATACATGCATACATACCTACACATTGGCCAAGCCTAAGGATATACCTTTAGCTCATCACTTCTCTGCTTAAAGGTGGGAGGCGTCATCAGTCTTTTGAAGACATGACTGACTTGTCATTGCTTTGGTTAGAATTCTGAGGCCATTGACCAATCTAACCAAAATGGTAACTCTAGTAATTCCATGTAATTACAATAAAAGCATCAGGAATGGTGCAGTGAAGGATGCTGCTGGTGACAGTCAGATGCCTTGTATAGCTTATTTCACTGTGTCCTGTTTCAGTAATCCTATAGTTTCTGCTAGTAACGCATGTCTGTTTAGAGTTCCCTTCCCTCCCAACCCCCCAGTCTATTGTCCTTTAAGGACTAGCTTCAATGTGATCTCTTCCATGAAACTTTCAGAGATCACCCTTGTTGGAAGCAAAATCTCTTTCCTCCAAACTCCCATAAGCACCACAATACAGACAATGCACGATATATTCCATCACACTTTTCTATGTACCTGTAATATCTCTCTTGCTAGATTGTAAGCTTGTTCTGTGTATCTATCCCCTTATAGTTCCTAGAGCAGTGTTTTGGAAATAGCAAGTCCCTGTTGAATACTTGCTGAATGTTAAATGAAGAAAAATTGATTGTGGTACAGATTGCATAACAGAAGGATAGTAGGGTGGACTTTGTTTTTGTGTTCAGTTACTTGGCTAGAAATGTGTAAGTATCCCCCAGGGTGTCAATGAATGGGGGAAAGGGAATGAGGGAGGGCAAGAAAGGAAAACACCCAGCACTGAGACTTAAATTCCAACTATACTCAGAACAAACAAGTTGCTGAAAGGCAGGGCCTGAACTCCAGTGGAAGATATTCAATCATACGGAGGGCAAACTATTCCAAAGCAGATCAAAGAAAAATAACCAAATGCCAGACTGAGGTTACAGTAGCTAGAGATCATCTGTGGAGGATAAAATATTCTTTAAGTGACGGAGGAGACAATAATTCACAAGAGGCAGATTCTCAAGTGAATTATGGGCTGTTGCTTCCAATGAGTCAGTAGAAATATTGTACCAAAATTTAGAAAGCCTCATCCATCATGGATTCTATTTACAAGGGTTTATAGATATATCTCTATCTATCTCTCTCCATATATGTTTTCAAATTCTTTTTGGAGGGGGAGATGGGGGATATTTTTATAGACTTGACATTTTAGCTTGGCTGTGGGCTCATAGCATCATTCGAATTTGTGGTAATTTAGAGACAGGAATGGGAGGGAGGGAGGGGAGTTGAGGAGAGGACCTTGCCTCTTGGGAGTTATTGTCTTCTCCATCATTTAAAGAGTATTTTTTCTTCTACAGATGATCTCCAGCTACTGTAACCTCAGTCTGGCATTTGGTTATTTGTCTTTGTTCTGATTGAATGCCTTTTCCTGGAGTTCAGGCTCTCCCCTTCTAGATTTTTCTTTGTTTTAAGTATAGAATTCAAGGCTAGTGGGTCCTGAGGTTTTCCATTCTTTCTCTGCCTCTTGGGGTTTATACAAGACATATAAATGCCCGATTATTAATCCTGACTTATGCCCCTGGCAGAAATTTCAACTATAATATACGATTACTTTTCCAGGTCTGACTAGTAGCTTAAAAATAAAATAAAATAAAATAGCAACAACAACAAGTCACTATCTACTTTTGAAGGATTGAAGACATTTCTTTGAAACTTTTTACTGCATGTCCACACAAAAAAAGTATCTACATTTTTCCAAGTATTATTTTACAACCTGTATTTAAAATTTTCTCTGGCAAAAGAAAGCCATTTTGTTGAAGGTTTTATATTTTTGAAGTAGACTTCTTTCACTTTAATTGCTATCTTAAATTAGTTGTGCTCTCCTATTTATGGGGCTGGTAAAGGCTGGAGAAAGCCCATTTCGTATGGCAGACTTCAGTCACAAACCTCAGTGGTGGATTTGGGCTGGCCACCAGTGAAATACACACAAAAAAGCCTGGTTTTGATCAGGGCAGCAAATGATTTTGTTAGTCAAATTGGAAAGTGGGAGACCAGTAATGATTTCTTTCTTTTCCATAGTTCATCATTTGATATTTTAAATAAGCAGACTGTTTCACTTGGAAATGTTTGTTTTTATTCCTAAGGTGTAATTTAGACATTTTAAAAGAGACAGATGGACTCAATCTATTAAGTGCTTTATTCATTATTGAATGGCTATTGCTAACATAGCTTGACAGGAGAATATGCTGCAGGAGTGAAAAAAAGATTTCTTAATGTTAAATCAATGATTCATTTACTGCTCCCAAGATTAATTGCAAAGTATTTAAAACACTAATGATTTCTTTGGCTACAACACAGTTTAATAATAATAATAATAATAAAAATTAAAGTAAAAATAAAATCTATTTTGAATGAAGCTATGGTGATTTTTTCTGTCTAGGTCTGTAATTCAAATACCTTTGTGGTTCCTTGCTACCCTCATCTCTCAGGGTTTAGGGAAGGCATCTTAATCATTCCAACATCAACAACTAAGATCAGCACTTGGCCACATGGGAGACAGCTTGAAAAACAAATGATTTTAATAATGCTATACTTGATTTACAAATGCTTACCTATAACTTGATTAAGTATAGGGTGAGGGAAGAGGTGGAAGGGAGGCAAGTATCCTGGCCCTGCTCATCTATCTGTGTTCTTTCCCTAGCCAAAGAGCTAATTGAACTTTGTCCAAAGGGTTCCCTATAATCTCTCCTTTATTGTAGAAAGTGGCCCTTAAAGAAAATAAGATTTTAAATGAATTCCCCAAAAGATGATTAGATCAAGCCTATTCCCAGAAGCAATAATCATAGAGCTGGAAGGAATCTCAAAGTCCATTCAGTCCAAATGAATCTGAACAAGTCTCTCTTTTACGATGTAGAAGATAAATGGTCATCCTACCTTTGCTTAAAGTAGAGATAAGGGAGAAAATGATACCTTTTGAAGTGAACAGCTCTAATTGTTAGTAAGTCAGCTGTCATTTATTAAATACCTACTATGTGCCAGGCCCTGTGTAAAGCACGAGGTATACAAGTGTGAGCAAAAAGAGAGTATCCTTGACCTCAATTAGTTAACAAGCATTTATTAAGCAACCACTATGTGCTGAATAACGTTAAATCCTGGGGATACAAAGGCAACCATCCTCAAACCCCTAATGCAGCCTTGCCCTCATGGAGCTCGTAGTCTAATAGGAGAGTGTATCACAGCTAACACACAGGAGCCACTGGAGTTTTGGGACTATGGCCTCTAACAGGTTCACTCTTTTTTTTTTTTTTTTAAAGCAATTGGGGTTAAGTAACTTGCTCAAGGTTACACGGCCAGTTATTTTTGGGTGTGGTGCTGAGTGTCTGAGCCCAGATTTGATCCAGGTCATCCCGACACTGGAGCTGGTGCTGTTACTCGCTGAGCCACCTGGCCGCCCCTAAGCAATTGGGGTTAAGTAACTTGCTCAA